>NW_010120501.1:0-53489 GCF_000699245.1 Pterocles gutturalis
GGACCGAAGCCGCGCTCAAGTGGTTGCAGAAGAACAGAGATCCCTCCTGAAGAGAGGCCTGGGCCGGCTGTGGAGGTAGTGTGCTGCCAGGTGTAGGAGAGACAGTCTGGAAACACCGCTCGCCCTGGCAGAAACTTCGATGTCCCCACGTACAGCCAAGCATGGAAGCTGGAGGAAAACGTCGCCTTTCTCCCTGTGTGTGTTGCTACTGTCACCCAGCAGTCACTCAGGCAGTTTCCCTTTATTGAAGACACATTCTTCCCTGTCAGCCTGTGTTTGTCCATGTGCTCGGTGAGCTTTAGTATAAATGCAGCAGCTCTGCAGTGAGAGAGAGCGGTCTCCTCAGGCTCTCCTCAAGGTGGGCTCTGGCATGCCCTGGGTTGGCAAAGGTGCTTCGGTGGCCGGCTTGCAACTGTAAGGGTGGGTTGTACACCATGACTTATAGTTGTGGATAGCCTAGGTCCTTAGTCACTTTTGGCTGTCACCTAGTTCAGGTGGCTTTTTCTACCACCAGGTGACAGGCTTATGCACCCCATATTTCACTTCCCTATTTGGGCTCAGATTTCCTATAAAGTTACTTCAAGTTGATATAGTTCTTCTGGCCTCCCCAGCGTGAAGCAGGTGTGGGGTTATGAATCTCCAGCATCCCCAACTGCAGTCCAGGGCAGAGAACTTCTGAGCTCTGTGCTAGCTTTGACATTCTTGTCCCTCCATACCCCTTTTAGACTTTTGTCGTTAAGCTAGCTCACCAGTTTCTTAACTACCTTCTTTCTTTTGATGTATATAAAGACCTTTTTACTACCACTTTGAGCATCCTTTGCAAGGTGCTCTTCAAATTCTTTTTCAGTCCTCTTTTTTTCCTGCTTAGATTCGACCTACAGTGTTTTACAGCTTTATGTTCTCCTCATTTGGACCTAGACAAGTTCTGGCCCCTCCTTAATATCGAAGGAATTGCCTTGCCAAGCTGTCTCTCATTCCTCTTGGACATTAACTAGAGTCAGTCACAAGCTGCTGTCAAGTGCAAGTGTTTGTGAGTGTTAAGCAGATATTTAGGAAAGCCAGTACATACTGATAAATAGCTGAGTCTGTGCGTTTTATGTTTTGCTAATGTTTGTGCTACTTATTTTAGTAACAACATTTTCCTGGGATTTCAATATGATTTTTACTTGTGATTTCTGTCATTGCTGTGTCCTGATTATCGCCTTTTCCTTTTCAAGGGCCATAAAATTGTATCCTACAAACTGTGATCATGATACAAGCTGATATGAGTTTGACCAATATAATGAAAATGGGCGTGGTGAGTATTAGCTGTTTACAAATGGTATATTTTACATAATCACATGATATATAACACTGGTTATGGCTTTTTAAAGTATGATAGTTCTTGGTAATATTTTTGAAAATTCAGTCACCTTTAGTTTCCCTGGCATATTTTCCTAACAGCTAAAGGATGAGAATCATCATAATTTAATATTCTAAGGAGTTTGGATTAAATCAAAGAATGTCCAGCTATGTGATGGTCTAGATAAAAACAGTTTTAAATGTCCTTGTGGTAAACACAGTAACCTTCCTCTTCATAAAAAGAGAGAAACCTTCAAAATTTCTTTAATCCAATTTATGAGAGTTTGTCTTCAAATAAGTTTCTGCCTGACTAACCTAGTGGCCTTTTGCGGTGGAGTCAGTGCATCAGTGCATCAGTGGACAGGGGAAGAGCTATGGGTATCATCTACGGTCATACGGTCCCCCACAACATTCTTAGCTCTAAATTGGAGAGATACGGGTTTGATGGAGAAGGAAATGCCTGATGACTGCAAGCAAAAAGGCAATGGGTCACTGTCCAAGTGGAAACCAGTAACGAACTGTGTCCCACAAGGGTCCATACTGGGACCAATACTATTTAATATCTTCTTTAATGACATAGCCAGTGGGATTGAGTGCACCCTCAGCAGGTTTGCAGGCAACACATAGGTGAGTGGTGTAGTTGATTCACTGGAGGGAAGGGATGCCATCCAGAGGGGCCTTGACAGGCTTGAGAGGTGGGCCCATGCAAACCTCATGAAGTTCAGCAAGGCCAAGTGCAAGGTCCTGCACATGGTTCAGGGCAATCCCAAGCACAAATACAGGCTGGGAGGAGAATGGATTGAGAACACCTCTGCAGAGAAAGACCTGGGGATCCTGGTGGATAAAAAAAATTGGACATGACCCATGTGCGCTTAAAGCCCAGAAGGCAAAAGAAGATGCATCAAAAGAAGCATGGCCAGAAGGTTAAGGGAGGAGATTCTGCCCTCTACTCTGCTGTGGTGTTTCGGGTGGAGAGTTGTAACAATAAAAGCAAATAATGTTGAAAGCAAATTAGTCTTACAGTACATTTCAGTCAAGGAGACTGAACACAGAAGAAAGATTAGAGGTAGCAACTCTTTGTTTCTATTTTATTTTTCAGTATTTCTTAAAGCATCTCTGGTGAAGAAATCATAAACAAGCCAAATCAACTTTAAGAAAATGAAACAACAGCAGTAGTCATATACCATTTGCAGTCCCATGGTTCCTTGAGGTAACAAAGTGAACTCATGCATTTGAGTTGACTACGAGCTGCCCCTTTGTGCTGAAGTGCTGCAATCAGGACTATCTCCACAGGAAAAAAATACAGAGTGTATCTGTCCTAGCAGTGTGAGCCTGGCCAGCTCAGAGGTATGTTGAGAGCTTTTCAAGCAACAGCTGCGGCACTATTGCAGCTATAGCTCCTCCCTGGCCCCTATGGCTGAACACCTGCTGCACTGCTAGCAAAGAAAGAAACTTCAGTTTTTACACCATCTGCCTCCATGAAAGGGAGAGCAAGTCACTGTATCAGACTTAGAGCTAATCTGCCTCACACAGGATAGAGATACAAGAGAGGTGGAAAAACAATAACTAGTTAAGATTCTCAAGAGGCCTGGCTGGAGCTGTTCTAAATTGTGGCATAACAAAGCATATGCTATTAGAAAACAGTATCAGAAACAGCTCTAGCTTTGACCTTTCCTTTCCCTCCCGTTGCGCCTTTTGCTGCTGCCACTACCCATTCCGGAAGTAAACACAGGATTTTCCTGTGCACCTGCTGAGGAGTTCACTGAATAAGGGTGAATGGTATGCTATGGTAGCATAAAAGTAGTGGACTAGAATGTATTTCTTCTCACAGCCTTTGAAATAATCTGCTTTCTTGTCTTTTCAGGCTGCTGGCCAGTTACTTATCTGAAGATTATTACTATTTAAAGTTTAGTTTTTCAGAGCAGGTACAGATGATGATCAGACTGGTATTCCATTGCACTAAGTGTTTGACACATGCACAAGTCAATTTCTGCCCTGAATCAGTAAACGTAAGACCATATGCCAGAAAGACCCAAAAACATACTGGGTCACATAAAATGACAGCATCTCTAATTCAGTAGTTTGACAAATGAACAAGAGGATCATACTGAAGATACATTCTGAAAAGTTATAGCCTGTTCTGAGGGAGATTTGCCCACCAAGGAAAGTTCTCTAGCTATTGCTCCGTATCTTCAGATGTTTGTTGTAAGATGGACCGTTTTCAGAAGTGCTTTTGCAGTGGCATTTCTACAGCTCACTGTGAAGAGCTTTTCTGTTGGCCTAGGTTTTAAGTAAATGCATGAAGAGTATCTTATTTGTCAATTATGTTAACAATATTACTAAGTAGAATGATATTCTCCACACTCTGAAGAAGAAAGCATTTCTCACAATTGGCCAGTGTTGTGGATTTAAATAGCATTTTGTAGGAGCTATTTTGGCAACATTTACCTTTCAGGACAAAGGCCAGTCCAGAGGACCTTCAGTAAGTAAAACTAGAGAGAGAACCATTCATGTAATAGTTTTACAGATGTCTGCTATTGAGGAACTAGCCTTCTCTATTCAAGGATTGCCAATCACAGGGACATACGACCTTTAACAAGAATGACTTCCCTTTTTTATGTTTGGTTTGAGCAATTAATAGTTGAATATTAAAATTCACTCATTAATGTACTTAGTCTTGTGCTAGACAACAGCAGATAGCGATAGCTGCAGTTGACAGAAAGAAATGGGAAAGCAAGAACCCACAAGACTTTATGCCTAGAGTTCCAAAGTATTACAAGAGAAAAAAAATTATGCTTTTAAGGAGAAATAGTCCTAAACTTCGATATTCTGTAACCTCACAATCCTGAAGGTATAGTTAGAACTGTAAAGCTTGATATTTTTTTAATAACTTTTTGTGTAGTTAATTGTCAATCCATGAATTAATTAGATCAGAGAACTTGGAGTAGTGAAGCATGTTACAAATCATTGATGGGTTTTCTGGTTCGTGTTAAGGTTCACACTTCTAAAAGAATGCAAAGGAAAAACACCACTAGACACTAGTGCCAGAAACTAAATCCCATCTCGGGCTTGCAGGATTTAAAATAGAGACATCCTCCTAAAGCCACATAATTTTTAGTTAATTTTATCCTGTCAGTCTAAAGGAAAGTGATAGTTGCATGGAATGGGTCCAAGTTTCCTATGCTGGAATTGAAGTAGAAGTAAAATGAGATATGAGGGTCTTGAATATTCATGAAAAACGGCTTTGAGTTTAGTCCAGGGAATGAGTCATTTTGAGTTTTGTTGAAGCCCAGACATCAGAAGAGGTCTGGACTTGCCCTCTAAATATTCAGCTTTCTAAAAGAAGAGTGGGGGTTTTTTTTGTGAAAGTCAGATATCTGCATCTTTAAATAACACTGTTACCTCTGTTGAGAGATAGAAAGGGCAGAGACACCCTAAAGACCAAATTCAGTTAATGTGCATTACCTACTGAAGTCTATTAAGCCTAGAAGATTTTGACATAGTTCTTGCTTTACCATGAGAGGAGTCAATAGGCAAGGAGATAGAGTTAGAAATTTCTTCAAATTTTTCTGATGATCAGATACAACTTCTGTCAAGAGTTCTTTATCAGGGAAGCAACTATACAAAAGCATGGGCTTGACATACTTTTTTTCTCTATCAGTTGTTGTCTACAATAAATGAACTAACACTGCTGGTAACTTCACTTACAGCTTTCTTGAAGGAAAAAAGTGAGAAATTGTAGGAAGGGAATGGGGCAATACATTTCAGTGTTCTCCAGAATATGACATTTTTTATGAAAGTCTTCATGCTTTGTTTCAGCATGCTAATGCTCCAGTACATACAACAATAATTATTTCCATATTAAGCATTAATGTCTGTGAAATTTGAGTAAATAGGGCAGATAATTCAGTGTCCTGTTTGAACACACTATGCAAGATTAATCTTGGGAATCTGAAGTTGCATTGAAGATACCACACAGGAAAACTGATCCAACTTATTTTAGACACTTAAGATAAATTACCTGCTAGAGTTACCTGTTTCTGTCCGCTGATTATAAATGGAGTCTAGAGGGACCAATTTAGACTTAAATGTCTGGCATTTATATTCTTAAATTAAAACATACGAATCTTGTCTCATATGTCAGTACATAATAAGGTACAGTACAATATTCAAAGAAATGAATGCAAACAATGCACTTTTAGCAAGCTATTTAAGAATCAACACAAATAGATTATTTTGTGTAAAAGATCTAAATTTTGCATTTGAAATTTTGACATTCTGATTGTTAGCTGTCATTGGTCTATTCTTAAGTCATGTGATCTTTAGCTGAGATACTGCTACTGTTTCTCTGAAAAAAACCCTCAAGGGCCTAAATTGTCAGATCTAGATCAGATACAACTCAGTTGAAACTGATGTGTCAGTATCAGTGAGGTCAAATGGCTAAACTCATGACCATCTCTGTGCTAGGTATTCTTTCTTTCTGAAAGTCTATAATCATAGTTCACTGTTAGCAACAGGATTTGCAGTCCTTCTGAAAACTTCCAGATAACCACAGTCTCTCCATCCACACAGTATTCTGGAAAAAATCTTTGAAGGGTGCCTAAATTAAAAGCTCATTAATATAACCACATCACTGATACAAGTGTCAAATTTTGAGAAAAAAAATGGTTGTGGAGTCAAGATGCTTCCTTAAAAGCTTGGTGAAAGCTTAATTTTTGTGTCGTATCCGGGCTTCCTTCATTTACGTGGTTCATTTGCTGAAGTTCATATAATAATCAGTAATTTACAGGAGCCGTTTTTCTTGGAGGAGTGTATTAGGAAGCAGAGTCTGTCTAATTATCGTTGATGGGATCATTGTGTTGCATCATTGTTTGAAATTCTGAAGGAGAAACACTGACTTACTACAATTCACATACCAGCTGAAACACCTGGCCTTGTCAGGGCACTGGGGGAGTCAGCTGCTCTCTGGGGGCCAAGGGAGACCCCCCGGACCGGAGGGGCAGGGGCATCGCCGGCCAAGCCCGTCCCACCACCCACAGGCAGGGACCCATGTGGGGCAGGGGGCAGCCAGCAGCACCCCCCAGCCTGGAGCATCTAGCACCTCTGTGGGGACAGGGGTGGGTCAAGGCCATGCTGGGACATTAACTGGTGGGTGGGGGTTAGGATCAGGTACAGTGAGGGGAGCCAGCGTCAGACATAGCCCCATGACGGGCTGGCAGGTTCGTAGTGACAGGGCAGGGCCAGGATCAGTCCAGAAGCCAGCCAGGGGTCAGGGTCCGGGCCCAGATGAATGGAGCGTATGGCCAGGCACAGGCAGGGCTGAGAGGCCGCAGGAGCTGGGCTCGGGTGGGGCTGAGCAGCAGAGCCTCAGCCAAAAACAGCTCCCATGGGACAGGGTTCGGCCCTGGCTGAAAGCCTCACCCCTAAGTCACTGTCTGGAAGGGCCAGCAGCCCTCAGCTGCATTATCCTGTGGTCCAGAGCCCTGTCCAGGAGGGAGCATGCTCTCAGGGCCCTTACAGATATTTAAGAATTCAGAAATGGTAGGAATTTGGAAAAATTAGGGAAAAAATGTAGTTTTAGATTAGGCCATGCCCAAAAAATTGTGACAGCACCTATGCGATGAACCACACCTTAATCACAGTTCTTGTGCAATAGAAGCCAGCTGAGTTTAGCAATTTCCTAAGGGGAAAAAAAAAAAAAAAAAAAAAAGATATTTTTGGCTAGAGATAGATATCAGAATTACAGAATTAATCATTATGGGAAAGACCTCACAAAAGGTCACATCTGTGACCACTTTCAAAATTCCTGGTATATTACTAGAACTATACATCATAATCTTATTTTAGGCAAAACAGATATTTTTTATACGCCAGAGACAGGATATTTCAGCTCAGCTAAGATTTCTAGTGTGCTGCTCTCGTGTGTTTCATGTTTTTATGGAAGATAAACTGCAAGTGTTTTAGTCATGATCCAGAAATAAATACTTCAAAGTAGCTACTCAGTTGGTTACTTGAAAAACAAAGATGTTCTGACGTGCAAGACACAAGTCTAGACTATGAAGTGGAGACAGTATTTCCACACTCACAGGTGTTACTACAATAAAGATTTTTTTGAAGCACTGCTTGGTCAGAAATAGTGCTGATCAACTTGTAAATTCCAGCAGCAGCACAGCTGACAGAAGCTTTCATGCAGAATGAAAATCACAAAGGCAAATCAGTTCTGAAACTGATGAAAACTGCAGTGGGATGCTGCAGGAGTATTGGAGAGAGATGTATGTTACTTACGCATCAGAATGCTGTCATTTGCAATCTTTTCTGGGTCAGCGTGTACCGCTTCATGGAGTGGTGGAGCTATGGCAGAGAATGTACAGACGACCTTAAGAAAGCTTATTTGTAAGGGCAAGCACCTAAATATAAGAAATCTGAAAGCTGCCTGTGCAATCTTCATTAATTTCCTTTGCATATGTGCACTATGAAGCAATGCTTGCTCATAAAATCGTAATATCTTCTCCACAGGAACCAAGAATCAGTCAGTGAACTGCATCTCCTAAAAATGTAAGAATGTGGTGTGGCTCAGTTATGCTCTGTGTGAAGAAAACATTGTTCTGTTTGTTCTGAATGGGGATACTGCTAGTTTTATTTCAAGAATCTCAGTTCACGTGTTCAGAGAGAGAGTGAGGAGTCCTTCTCTATTAATCCTGTTTTATATGAAATGCCTTTTCAGTCATCTTTTTTTTTTCCCAGGATGAACTCTCCTAGTTGAGCTAGTCAGTCCTAATATGGAAGGTGTACCAAGTCTTTTACATCCATCTGTGTACCTCTTTGAGTTTTACTCTATACATTTTGAGTCAGAGGCACTACAATTGTACCTAATCTTCCAAATACAGGGGTACACAGTGACATTGTTTGGAAATGGAAATAGACTGTGTCAGCAGGACCTTTCTAATGCACGTGATTACTGATTCGTTCAAAGAATGCCTTTGGATTCATGTGCAAAGAGAAGGCTTGTAATACCTGTACTGATTCTTCCACAGTTGAAAGCATTTATCCACACTCCCATTAATTTTATTCTTTTTGATGGCTTCCACCTACTTGCCCAATGCAGAACTCAGGTTTACTGCTCTGTAGTTCCTCTTCTGCATCTCCTTTGTAAGCCTTTAAAATTCAGTGTCATATGATTTTGTAGTCCTCAGATGCTTGGGCCCATTGAAAAAGAGGTGCTGCAATCAGTCACTCAGCAATATCCTTCAGTTTCTTTAGAGCTCTCGGGTGAATGCCATTGTGTCCTGGTGATCTGATACTATTCCATTTGGTTTTCTCCTTAATGTGGTCTACTAACACTTGGATTTAAGGTGGGTTTTTGGCCACATTACCTGTATGGAAAAAGTTCACTTTCCTGTCCTCCTTGTCCTCTTTTGTAATTCAAAAAGCTTGATTCTCATGGACAAGTTCAACATATCTTGATGTTCCTAGCAAGTTAGATACAAATGAATCATGTAATGTATTGAGAAATATCCTTGTGATGAACTAAAGATATTTTTAAGCTGATGAAAACACTGATAATTTAAAAAAGGATTGGTTACCTCTCTGCAATTATTAATTGCTTTTCACATATTGACTGCATCATGTTAAAAATAAATAAAGTTATAGGGAATCTTCCATCTGTAAAACTAAATCTAAAAATAAAAATTTCTTTTCTTTCCATTAATGTTATCATCATCAGAAGAGAAAATAATGCTAAAGGTTGGTGAAATCTAAGGAAGCAATGGAGTCAAATCTTGCAGGACTTGACAGACAAAGTATAATTGCATGTTAGTGAGTCACTGTTACGGAATAGCGTAAAAGTTACAATTCTGCATAGTTATTTGGTAGTGCAATGGGACATAGTTAATAAGTATACACTTCAAGTCCATTTGAAAAAGTTGAATGTGCTTGTATGAAGCTGAAGAATTTGAATACATGTAATTTTTGGAGTGCTGAAACAACTTTGCTTAAACATGGCCTAATATTTACATCACGGTCCAATTTTCTAAGTAATGCTTATCTGAGATTTCTATTCTCGGCCAATTTTAGTTAAGAAGCACTAAATCTGAATAATCACATTTTAAATATTTTTCAGAAGTTTTCTGTGAAGTTAGATAAAAGCACTTCCTGACTAATGTGAAGCCTGTGTATTTTCAGATGTAGAAGATACTATACAAATCTTTAAGCAAGTTGTTCTGGGTTAAGCTGAGACAGAGTTAACTTTCTTTACAACAGCTAGCAAGAGGCTGTGTTTTGGATTTGTGCTCAGAAGAAAGCTGATAAGAAGTGATGTTTATGCGCTGCCAAGGTCGGCAGACCAGAGAAGCTGGGTGGGAGCACAGCCCAGTTACTAGCCCAGGATTTGATCTTAGGTTCAGGATTGAGACCCAGAGTAGCCAATAATCTATTCCATAACATACACGTCATGCCCAGGATATAGGTGAGGACCCTCTGGAAGATCGGCCCTTTTGGTTCTGGATCCCTTTTGCTCAGGGTCATCTCGCACCAGGTAGTCACTCTCCCAAGGCCTTTCCCACCCCACCCCAGTCAGCTCTTGGTCTGGGATGCTCAGACTGTTATCTCCATTCCATGAGTGTGGTTTCGGGACCCTCCCTGCTGCGGGATCGTTAGCTGGGAACAGGCTGAGCCTTGGTCATTGGGTGGGGGGGCAGTATCACTGTGTATCACTCATTTGTATATTTGTATATAGTATTATTTTCAATATTATTGTAGTTTAGTTATTAAATTGTCATTATCTCAACCCACGAGTCCTTTTTTCCCTTTACCCCTTTAACTCTCTCCCCTATCTTTGGAGGGGAGGGGGGAGGGGGAATTGTGTGAGCGGGTGTGTGGTTTGGCCCCCCAGCCAAGGGCTAACCCATCATACAAGTACAAAAAAGAGAGAACTGATTGAGCTGGGATCTAACTATAATATTAGGATTGTTATTTACAAGTGAAGCAGAAAGTGTATTTAGTGTGAAAGTGTTTTGGTAAAAACAGGTTTTACAGCTCTCTGTGATTGTAGCTTAAAAGTCTTACGAGAAGTAGCTCCAAAATATTGACACATATGCCTAAAACTCTGTGTGTTCAGGTTGCCTGCAAACGACGAACTACAGGGCAGCACAGTGTCCTCTCTTAAATGAAGATTTTGGTTATGTAAAACCAGACAAGTAGAAACCAAGAGGCTGTTAACATGCAGAGGTAACATGAGCAAGAAAATTGGCTTCTCCTTTTCCCTGAGTGACTGATTGTTGACGTCCTTTGAATCAAATATTTTGTAACACCATTATAAAACCAGTACAGAAGCTGAAGCCCAAGCTGTCAGAAGTTTAACTGTATGAAAACCTTGGCAGAAGCAAAACACACGTTTGTTGCCTGAATCTTGGTTATTGACATGACTATGTAATAGGAAGATTCCAGTCTAAGCAATTATGAGGATAAATTTGCATAACTAGCAGCTGTAAGAAAAATTGAATGTGGGATGCATCATTATGCACTTTTTTTTTTATTTTTAGAACCTCAGTTTAATTACCTCTGGCACTGTCAGGGTTGCTGCATGATTCTTAAATACTTTTCACTGAACAGTTTGCATCTTAATAGAGAGGTTGCTTCCTATACACATTCTGTCCTGGATGCAATTTAATAAAATAATCTAACTGGCTGAACTATAAATACCTTATGAAAAAAAATCTGTGGTTCACTTCTTATGCAGTTCATTAGATGGAGAATATAAGGAAGGACAGAATAGTACAAGACGTCAATTTTACCCATCTTCTTACCTGTAGCTGTGTAGCTATTATAGGACACTTGAATAAATAACCAAAATATATGGATTATATATTACCTATTTGAATAGTGGGCAAGTAACTATGCCCTCAACTCTAACACAAGTGAAACCTAGTCTGGTAACTTTATTTAACAGTAAGAAAACCTGCATCTAGCAATCTGGAAATTCACATCTAATGTTTTATATTTTCAGAATTCTCAAAATATCTATAATTTCTGGAAATACTATTCAATCAAGCTTAATATGATCATGTCAGGAATTCTGCTAGTTCCTGAAATGAATCCATTATCATATATTATTCAAGATGTCTTATAACATACAACTTCATTAAAAAGCAGCCTAAATTCTTGTGCGTTCTCAAAACAGAAGATTAAATTAAAGCAATGAACAAAAATTAGTAACATTAACAAATAATGATAAATAATTAGAAGCAGGCCTGAGAGAAGAGCTTATTTTGAGACCCTGAAAGTGCTTACTGCTGCAAGCTTACTTTTTGTAGATCAGATTGATTCATAAATAACTGCTAGATATCCACATCTTTATGCTTTCACCATATTAAAGAAGAAATATTTAAACCATTTTCTTTGACTGAAAGAAGAGTAAGCTTAAAGTAGTTTCGCATATAAATACATCTATATTACTACTGTCTCCACAGTAGTAACACAGATGTATTATATATACAGTAATACATCTGTATTACTACTGTCTCTTCTGTAGTAACAGATCTCCTTCTCTCCTCTCAGTTATTCCCTAATGTTTTTCTGATTTTCTCTGATTAATTACCATGTTTACAGAAATCTGCTCTGCTCGGTTGGTACTGTAAGTAAGGAAACAGAGACACAAGAAAGAGAGGTTAGCAGACTTGCCTTAATTCAACCATCAAATGTACGGTACTGCAAGACATTCAGGCCTCCATCATGGAAACATCTGAGCGTTTACTTAAGTCGATTTCATTGAATGAATGCAACATTGTGGGTTATGTAAGCATTTCCATTATTACAGTCTATGGATTATAGATTAGAAATTTGGATGGAAGAATCAATACAATTAATTTATTTAATTCTTCTGAGATCTGAACTTGAAACTGTTGCTGGAGATGGCAAATATGTACAAACTTCCCTGTACAAAAAAGAATTTAAAAAAGATCAAATGCAGCAAATAAACTGTGCAAACATACCTATCTTCTCATGCCAGGTACCTGCCCGTTCTGTACTGGTGTGGAAGATGAAGGGTGAGGTGAGAGAGAGACAATGCAGGGCTTTTTCTATATCAGTAAGAAAGGCTTGACAAGTGGCTTAGTAAGATAACTACTTCAATTAGACAGAATATAAGTAGTGAGCAAATATTGTACCCCTTCAAATGCTAGGCACCCTCCCTTTGTGCAGCATCGGCTGCAGCCCGGATGGATTTTCCCATGGCACACAGTGCAGAGCAGATCCTGTCCGAGGAGAGCAGCTCTCTCTTTTGTATCCTGTGAGCTATTATGTATTTTCCTTACAAGAAAACAACTCTGTTCCTAAAGGATGCTGTAATGAGAACTTCTTGCTGCACTGTAGCCGGCCAGCGGAGTTCTCTGTAGTTGGCGCGAGGGGCTCTTCACAGTCAGCACGCGAAGTTCTTGGACACCACCCAGATGAGCCAATTATGATGAAAGTGAAAGCCATTTATTGTGTGTTGAGGACATGCTTTTATACAGACCTCTTTCAGATTTGGCAGCTACTGATTGGATACAATAATTCAAAATTCTTAATAACAAAATCACTATTGGCTACTTTCAATTCTGGGAACGTAACCTTCGAAGCTATATCAACATAACCTCTAAAATAACTTAGTTGTGCTAATTAATTTCTCTCAGTTCGTCCTTATCTTCCTCACATCCTGTATAATTAGATACCTCTGCACATCTTGTCATTTTTCTTCTTTCCCAGGATCCTCTATCAGCCTTATAATTACAAAGTCTAAAGTTAGTATCGTAGTTAAAATTCTGCTTCAGCACTAAATGCCCCTACACTGCACTGTGAGATGGAGGCAAGGCCAGGCAGATGGTGTACTCTCCAGTAGCCAGCAGAGCTGCCTGCGGGCTCCTCCATTCCAGTGAGCCATCTGAGTTCATCCTGCAGCCCAGGAATGAATTTGTGCAGCCCAGCACATCCCTGAAAGCCAGCCTGTATGTGCAGGTTAATGCAGTGCGCCTACTCAGGTTAACTGTTGCATGGACCACTAGCTCCTAAACATGGAACGCTCTCCTGGTCAGGATCGTTGCACTACCTAAGAGGAACAGGCATATTTTCTTTGAGATTTCAGTGTAAGCAAATCCCCCTTCATACTAAGCAGTTCAGTCGTGTTTACTTTGACAGGTAAACCTATGTTTTTAAGGCTGTAAAAGTATACCTTATTCTAATGAAGGACTATTGTAGCACAGAGTATTGTGTAAGGAAAGGAAAGATTAACAGATAGGTTGAGTAAAATAAATATATATTTTTTAAATGAAATCTAACACTTTGTAGGGTCATTTTAGATCAATAAATGAACCATCTTGTAAATAAAAAAAGTAACTTAAAAATGTATAGTAGAGGGGCTTATGTATATGTATTCTAGCAAGGTTGTTTTATGTCTCAGAAATGAACCACTGGAAGAAAGTAATGCTTCTCCTGTCTGCTAAGAGGTACAATACACACACTCTTCTTTAGCTACTGGTGGTTTGAGTAACATAGTGTATGTCACTGCGACCTATCACAAGACCTTGTGCATAATACTATTGTCTAACCTAGTGTTGTTTTTTCTTGCAGATTAAAGAAAAAACAGAAGCAAAATAGAACCTATTTTCGTGTTCTCTCCTTGTAAAAATGAATGGAATATCATAGCAACGAGACACCTGTTGCCCCTCTTGACTTTGTCTCAAGTGTCTGTGAAGATTTCTAACCCCAAGTTTGCATGTGTGATTACGTCTTTTTCATTTGCTTTTGTTAATTTTTCTGTTCAGTGTTAACTTTTCCTCTCTCCATGTCATATCAGCTTGCTCCACTTTTTACAGGTTAGCAACACACATCTGTATATTGATGTTATATTTACATCAAAGGCTAGGTTAACACATAGACCTTCTGTCTCAAGTACAGTCCTACTGTCATGTCATCATGCTTTCTGGTGAAGGTACTCTCATGACCACAATACAATAGGTATCTCTATTTCCAAACGTGAAAACCTACACTTTGGAAATCACTCCTTCAGCAGAATCTCTCCACTGCTTACACACTGGCATTGTACCTTGATTTCTGGAGATCATATTTAATTTTGTGAATGTTTTAGCAATAAACAAAGCAGAATATTTTTGGTTGCATTTTTAAAGTATAAACCCCAAATTCCAAAAGTGTGTCTGTACAGGAAGGAAATGTTAATGTCAGTTAAGCTACTAAAAAAGATCAAGCTTAAATAGAAAAAATAAGGCTGCTTTCTACACATGAGTAATTTCAATTTTGGCCTGTCTGTCTACAATCTAGAAATTTTTTGTAATTAATTAGTTTTCTGTTGTCTCAAAATAATAGTCAAAATATACAGGATAGTGAGAATCATATTTTCCTTCTTTCCTGTAGGGTTGTGGGGTTTTTTTTCTTTTCTTTTTTTTTTTTTTTTTGTGATAAACGGAAAGGACAGACTCCAACAACTCTGTTACTATACATTCTCTGTTTCTCTTCTATAAATAGCCATCTCCAGGTGCTTTTGTGCAGTAACCAATGCCACTAAAGAGTGTGAAACAGCATAGAAATGACAGTTGTTACATTGTCACTGGTCTCTGTTAAGCTTCTAGGCTGCAATTAGGTCACCATCAAGCTATTCACAAGCCATTTCATCCACATTCTAACCAGCAAGTACGACAGCATCGGGATGAGCACTAGTCTCAGTGAGTTCAAGATGGAGGTTGTAAGAAAGGATGGATTTTACATACAGATGGGTGTGCTGATCATGCTAAGCTACAGCAAGAGGACGGTGGAGGCTGCACAACATAGAGAATTGTGTTTCTGCCATATAACAGTTACAGTATCGACTACAGTTTGGTTCTTGAATACCAGTGGGGTTTAGGCAACACAATATGCAAATAGTGTAGGGCGTTTGAGTACCTGCTATTTCCTCTAAAAAGCAGTTCGCTTTTTTTCTTTTTTTTTTTCTGACAAAGGGAACTGGTGTTTTAATTTCCCATGGTCATCACGTAGGTTGCATCAATCTTGTTTTCCAGTATATTGCATTGCCTTGGGGGACTCAGCTGGTTTTGAGAGAATCACTGGCAGCATAGCAATACCTTCTGGGATATTGCTGATTGCTGTGACCATACAGCATGGACACATTCATATTGCCTGACATCTTTTCCTCAAGTACACATCTCCTTCTTATATAACGTTGCCATTCGGTCCTTTTGTAGTGGCTCCTGGTCTGCATGTATTTTACAAAGAAAATATCCCCTTATGCGTTGCCCTGTACATTTTCCAGTTTCCAAACACCTCCTCATGCTGAATTATTCCAATAAGCATGAATATGCAACTCAGCATCACTTTCAAATATTGGTCTTAAGAGAAAGCATTCAAACTAATACACTGCACAACTGCAGTGAGAGGGATTGTATAAAAATGTTTGCTGGTTTGCATCAGTAAGCGGAAGATTGAGTGTGGAATTACCTGCCATAAAATCTCTATCTTGGATACTTCATAAATAACAATTCACAGTGCTACTGCAATCTGAGGAATTTATTTTGCCCTTTGCGGTGTCAGGCAAGTACAGTGCAGCAACCTTTGCTTATAAAGAAAATAGAAATGAAAAATAAGTGAAAGTGGACTGAAGCCTTCCAGTTTAGTCAGTTCAGTCTGCTCTGGTTTTATCTACAGCCTCGCTCTTTCAAAGAAGGAGCACTGTAAAAGAGTTGTAAGGAATGTATTCAGACCCACTTGTTTTATATACCTACTTTGCAACATCAGGTGCTCAGAGTCAGCCTCTTGACTAAAGGAGTCTGGAGTGATAAGCAGCCAGGATAGGAGCATCGGTGTTTCAGTCCTGGCATTTCTTTCTTGTCCAAAGCTCTTTCTGTTCTTCTTTCTTCCTCTGTAACCAGCCATCTCCGTGACTAGTATGGAGGATTGTCAAAGGAAAAAGGCCATAGCTCTGACATGAATGCTTCGTCCTGCGCTGAAATGTTCACAAGTAGAGCAGAAGCACAGGGGCTGAACCAGTCTCAGAGCCACATTTGTGATATGAGCAGCGTCAACACACTCACTAGGAGGGAGGGGCAATTTATCCCACTGCTTGTTCATGTTAGAGAACTAGGGAAAATCCGTCCCTTCTGATTAGTCATTTCGCAAAGGAAACATATGTTTTTTTTGGTATATCCTCTCACTGGAGTTGATGAGGAAAAACATAAGTTTGAATGTTATTTTCAATGTAAAAACAGTAAGAGGGAGGTAATGAAAGGGAGGGAGGATGGTCTGAGGAAAGGGAAAACACAACACAAAGAAAAGAAGAAAGAAATAAAAGTCAGGAAACCTGTATCTTAAAAGCAAAGTCACAAAGGGAGAGTTTTGTTATCTTGTATTTTTTCTATCAGTCTCTGCATATTGGCACAGTCACTGTATTTCACTTCTGTCATTGGTATTCTGCAGCTTCCAAAAAAATAAAAGTGAACTTAGCTATTTTACATGAGAAAAGGAAAGTAAAATAGGAGACAAACAGAGCTGCATTATGAGGGAAATTATTTTATTCAGTGAGTGAATGAAGGGAAAAAAAAAAAATTACTTTAATTTATGCCTTTTGAGATATATCCATCTGGGAGCTTTGCCTTCAATAGAAGCAGCTTAAAGGTGGTGAAAAGGGGAATATTACTGCCCTCCATAATCTAGAAATCAAAGATCTGTTTCCTTTCATGGGGTGTTGAGATCCATTTTTAGAAATCATGGTAGAAATATGATCTTTTATATATACTTCAGAATTACAAAAATTAAACTTTATATAGAGGCTGTTGTCGTAACACTTGCTGTTCATTTGTTTGATTCAAGGTCAGATATTCCTGTAGTTTCTAATCAGAGCTGAATAGTTAAGGAAAACTTGAGAAAAAAAACATTCAAGTTTTATTTATTTTTTGGGTTACTGGGGTAAAAATACGTTATTTTCAACGTTAAAAAATTTAGTACGTAACTTGCTTACAGCAGTATTTTACTCGGTTTTTAGCTGGGTTGATCTGTCGGGGAGGTGACTGTCAAATCAAAATATAATTAGGTTGGGAATTAAACTGTCTTATTTGTAGCACGAGGGCATTTGAAATGTTTTTGTGAATACACGATTCTAACCAGAAATGACATTTATTAATAGAAAAAAGGATTTTGGCCAATATCTAATCATATTTCATAGACATATGGAGTGATCACAGCAAAGGAAGAGCCTCAACTGAAGAACCCTGAGGCTGTTTACTTGCAGCATTGGCAGAGCATTGGTCAGAGATTCAGTTCTTTGTATGAGCATCCTATCAGATGTATAAGCTAATAGCTCAAGTGGGCAGAGGTGATCATTATGATCATCTGTTCTCAACCTCTTGTGGGGATTATTTCTGTTTTATGCTGAGTTATAAAAGACAAGCAGTCTTGGGAGAATAAGGTAAGAGTACTAATCACTAGGCTATGGAGAATACGTCTGCGTGATGTTTAGCACAAGTACAAGCTCCTCCTACCTGTTTGACCAAGCAGTCACATAGTTGTGATCAGTGCACCGTTTTAAGGTTAAGCTGGTAACAGTGGTAAGGCTAGAGAACACAAAAGGTACTTCTAGGTGACTGAAGTGGGTTGATTAGAAATTGTATGATGAATGTAGAATTAAACAGTACCTCAGCTCCCTTGAGAGAATCCAGGGTTCCAGACAACATCCTGACACTGAGTGCTGCAAAGTTGCATTCTTTTCACCAACACACAAATGTGTGACAAACTTTAAAAAACACAAAAAACTATTCTATAAAAACAAGTACTTTAAATTTGCCTGCTTATCTTGTCTTGGTTTTTTATGTTTCTGTCTCAAGGGCTCTTATTTTTTGGGTCCAGTCTATTAATCACTCATTCTAATCCATGTTGTGTTTTTTGCTTTGGATAAAAACGATTTTCCCCTCAGGCTAAAATTGATTGACAGCTCTCTCATCTTTAAATATTTCAAGTGCTGTACCCACTTTTGCTTTGTACGATCACATGCTGTGTGTAATGTGTCATATACATAATATTAATATACGTAACTGCTTTACCAGATAATTCTTTGCTCTGCCTGAGTGACCTAAGCAAAATTAATGATATTAAGTATTAAATATGTAATAATTTTTTGACAATGCTTTTTGGAGTTTACTGCATCTGTAGAGATATCTGTCTCAAAAAATTAAAATTCTACCTCTGTATTAAAACATTCAGTGTTTGAAAACTGTCTCAAAGGGCATGAATTATGTATCATATCTGACTTCTGCTTGCCTGTGCCAGATTAGGAAATAGTGGTTTTAATCTTATCTCGGTGCTTATAACTGGAGAACTATATGAATGCAAAATTTGACACTAAATTTTGTTTCAAAAATGCAACCATTAATTTCCAAGTCCGAAAGAACTTTATAAGGATATTTGTCCCAGTGTATTGTTCCAGACTTGAATAGGTGTGACCTACAGGACTTCCTGAGCCTTGTAACTACATGTCAGAGTTTTTCTTCCGTGAATTTGTCCAACTGATCTTTAAGCATTTATGTTTTTGTTATCCATAACATTCTGTATTAACAAGTTCTACAGTTTAACATTTGTGGTATGAAAAATTACTTCCAACTGTTTTTCTTAAATGCTTTGAGTAATAATACAGTTTGGTACTCCCTCAAATTACAATATTAAAATAAGATTCTGTAGGAAAAAACTGTCACAGAAATGTTAAAGGACAAATAAAGTGGCATATATTTTACTTAACTGCTATTGGGGGAGAATTGTCAAGGAGACAGCTTTTGTCAAAACACTGTCCAAAGTTTTAATATTGTGAGCTGCTTGGATAATAGAGTTAAGACTGCTGTGAGCATATTATAGCAAGGATATTTCCTGTATATGTGATGTGTTTCATAATGATTCCTCAATCTCTGCTTTTTCTCCTCTTCAGAAAGCTAAACAGAAAGCCTCTTTTAAAATTATTTATTTTTGTCTTGTGAGAGAAAATGTGGTCAGACGTGGAGCTGAAAATTCACCAGAGAACCATTGCCCTAGGGTGATCTTCATCAAGCCCTGTTGATTTTAATTACTTACACTTTTAAAACATTTTAAAATTTACATCTAAATATACTTTACCCTGTTCATTTCATCTTCTGAAAGATGTGTTCCTACTAACTTGTCATTAAACCTTATATGTATGTAAAATTGGGTCAGAATACTTCTTATTTTAAATGAAAGGTGAAAAGAGCCATTGAATTCTTCTGATTTCTAATTTGTCCCTACATACTTCAGCTATTGTCTTGTATTGTCCCCTAGCAACTTGTAATTGATTTGAATTTTGTGTGACTCTTTTTTTTTGTTTGTTTTCAGAACATTAACAAGCTTCTGATATACCCATTTTAGTCTTATAGTATATTTCCCATTTTTCTTGCTTGTTGGAACAATTTGCTACTGTTTTTAAAGTTATCTCTTTCAACTGCTAGTTTGATGGACCCTTTTTTTCTCCCTTTAGATTTCAGTCTCAAAGGAACGCGTTCCTTTAATTTTTTAAAGACTTTTTTGAGTGTGGTCTGAAAGGTAAAACAGGGTTTTTTTTTTTGGGGGGGGGTTGTTTGTTTGTTTGTTTGTTTGTTTTTTTAAGTAATGCATGTTGTAGCCAGTGTTATGTGTTTTGGGGACTGGCTTTTGGGTTTTGAATTCTCCGAACTGTCAGTACCATGGTATACTACTATCTAACAAGACAAAACTCTTTAATGTGAGATACTGTTATAGTTTGCTATAGAGTTTTAAGGAAGACAGCCTTCATCTCTCTTTTTCTGATAGAAAAATAAAGTTGAAGGAATTAACTGTTTGCATTAATGTCTAGGTCCTCCTCTAGCAGCAATCCACCCAGATAACTGTCAAGAGACAAACATTGCTTTGTCACGACAGCTTGAAAATAGTGACCAACTACAGTCATTCTGACTGGAGAAGCATTACGTGTGGAGCAGTTAGTGGTCCCCCTAACAGTCAATAGGAGTGAGCTCAGGCCTGTGCTGCACTAACCTGCACATACAGGCTGGCTTTCAGGGCTGTACTGGGCTGCACGAATCCATTCCTGGGCTGCAGGATGAACTCAGATGGCTCACTGGAATGGAGGAGCCCTCAGGCAGCTCCGCTGGGTACTGGAGAGTACACCATCTGCCCGGCCTTGCCTCCATCTCACAGTGCAGCAAGCAGTTCTCATGTGAGCATCCTTCCTGTTTGGCATTGGTAACAATGAATAAAGTTGCTGTCTTGACAGAAAAAATTCTGTAATAGCTCAAATAACAAAAACTGAGTGACACTGTCTATGGATGGGGTCTGAACAGAGTATTGCGTGTGGTTGGATTGGAGGCTCATTCAGTGCTGTAGACCTCGAGGTTCTCAGCACCTACAGGGACAGAAGATTGTCTATACTATTCTCCCTTTCTTTATAGTGTTAGCTCTAGTAAATAGCATTTTAAATGATACTTTACAGAATCTGAGTGCCTTTCTTGCTGAGGCTGTAAATGGATCAGCACCTTCTGGTACAGAACATTTGGTGTTGTCAGCGGGTCCAAATAAGAAATGCTTTTCTGGAGAAAGGATAGTGAGGAAGAGATCAGCTGGGCGCCTGGGTGCCTGACTGGCCCTGCACACAGCCATGGGGGGCAGTTGCAAGGCATTTGGCTCAGGTGGTTTTCCAATGAACTGGGAAAGTGAGGAGGAATTTTCTGCATGTTCCAAACTAATCAAACCCAAATATTAACTTATCTCAGGGAATGTAAAGTTGGGAAAGGAAAATTTGTGCTATATTTGGTTGTTGCTAATGTGCTTGAAACAGACACAGGGTTCTGTAGAGCTGAAGTGAGCAGCCCCATGCAGGTGCAGCAGTGCACAGCAGCCCTTGGGCAGAAAACACTAGGTCAGTTATGGTATCATATAGATAGTAGGTGACATGTACTGGTACCATGAGCAAACCATTTACAGTAAACTGTAAAACCAGATAAGTTGGAAGCAGTACATACTGGTTCTGCACAGAACTGAATGATTTAGAGATAAATTTTCAGTCTAGAAATAGATGAGGGAAATACAGTCACAATTTTGCAATGTGATCCTGTCTGGAAATCCCATACTAATAATATGCTTTAGATTTATTTAAACTGTTCAATAGTTAATATAATGTACTGTAATATGGTTTCAGTAGGGCTACCTGCTTTTCAAGTGTAACTCTATGTGTTAATATTCTTCAGAGGACAAAAGTCTTTCTTGATCTTCATGTGACACTGTTGTCAGCCATTGACTTCCAAGCAGTTCTGAAGATATAAAGGAAGAGCAAAGTTAGTAGCTTAACATTTTAAATCTACTTTACCTTATGATAATTATGACATTTATTTCCAAAATGAAGTTAGTTAATGTAACGTCAGGATCAAAGAGCGAACTCCGGTAGGTGGTGAAGAAGAATCCCTTTATTGCTCTTTTACAACTACTTTTATAGTCTTTTACTACTGTGAATACATCATCTACAAAACCTTTCATCGGCTATTAACTAAAAACAACACACTATTTTTCTAGCTAATTCAGTCCCTTGTTTACATCTGGATTTTTCCATTGTTTACATTCCAGTCAGTTCTCCTTCCAGCTGTGTCAGGTCTTCCATCACCTCCTCTTCCATTTTGCTTAAGGGAAAAGCCTTCTTCTTCCAGTCTCTTAAGGGAAAAGCTTCACGTCCCGGAAGTCAAATCCTAATTCAGCATCTTCTCGTTCCCCTACAAGTTAACATATAGGGGCAAAGGGGATTAGAGTTCTATTGGAGTGTAAGCACTCAACATACATCTCAAACTGTAATAACTAACTGCAATTATATTTCTAGTTGTTATCTATACAAATATTGTTGAGATCAAGACATAGACACAATCAAAATAGCAAATCCTCTGGGCTAAGGAACCAGGTTTAAAGTGGGGATATTCATCCCTGAAAATATAACAGTCAGTTAAGTGTGTGTCACTCCAGGCACGGACAGTAAATAGCTAAACACCAGTAAGTCAGTCAGTCACTAAGAGAGAAAATGTCCAAGGAAGGTTTTAATTTGTATGCAGAGGAGCTTGATACTGTTTTTTACCTCAGCACATACTGATCCTATGAAGAGGCAGTTACAGGATACCGTTCCACTCCCATTAAGCTCGGTGTGACAGAACGTATATTTTTCAGAGCGTTCCAGTTCCCTCAAGGGAAAATATTTTTTTCTTCACTGTGAATGTAAATGAATCCTTAATGCTTTTGTAGAACCTATCTGATCAAAAAAAATTTCATGCATAAAAAGTCAAGCTTAAAAGGGAACTGTTTAACTATAGAAAGAGTTGGCATCTCTGAAGGAGCTCTCTCTGAATCTGAATTCTCTAGATCAGAAAATATGTAGTGTTCAGATAAAATAAGCTCCACCTTAAAAGGTCTGCTCCAAGTGCACAGTCTGAGTTTTGATGGATTCAAAGCCTGCTGGGCTAGCTTTCTGAACTATAGAGAGATGAAAAGTTTTATCACAGTCTATGGATTCTGCTTCTCTGCTTCCACAGAGTTCAGCGAATCAACAGTGCTGCACACAAGCTCCAGTCCCGCAGAGCTCGTGATCACTCAGACTGCAGTGTTTAGCTGCTCAGCAAGACTCTTCTTGCTGCAATGTTGCCGCATTCCCTGATTTTGCAGGGCTGGAGTGCCATAGAATGAAATCCTTTCAGTGTGATTAGCTCTTTCCTCAGTCACAGAGATGACACATGGCTTTTTGCCTAAAAATTTCTAGGTAAAGGAAGCATTGATATATTTGTTTTGGTTAGATTGTAGCAAAAATGTAGCCTGTTTTTATTTCCTGCACAATGAGCCCTATTCTGGCTTTAAAATAAGATACGTAAATGTAAGCAATTAATTGTCTACATAACAATGGTGGATCAATACCATCAGTAAACTAAGTTTGTTAGGTGTTTTGAGATTCAGAAATAAGAAATAATATTGGCACACCTAGCACCTATAATTTTTATTTACATATGCTGAGTTTTATTTTATTTATTGGCAAAAGAAAGTTTATTTTGAGAAGAATTTATAAAAGGAAAATTGTTTGGTTGTAATTAAATAAATGTCAAAGATATAGAGGGGCTAAACGGTTCCAAGTACTCTTAAAATCTTTCATTTCTAACCATCAGTTTGAATCAAAGACTGCAGGGTCAGACTGACAAGCTATGAAAGTCTAACTTGGGATTGCTGATGAGGTGCTCCATTCTTCCCTGCTATGCAGACAGCTTAGTTTCTCAACAGACAGATCTTGAAACACCATTGTTCACAGCACAATATTTTAAAGTAACCATAATCGCTCCCATAGTTTAGGAGATGCAGCTGCCAGATACCTGTGCAGCAGGATGGGCAGATGACAGTACTACCCTTGGTATGCAGCCTTAACCCGAGAGGCCCCTGATTACAAATCAGTGTCCGAAGTGACAGGTTTATACAATGGATGTTCAGTAGTATAAATAAACTAACTGCATAGTATAGTATCTTTTCTTGAAAATTGAAACTGTCACATGTGGTGTGCTAGTAGGAGCCTTAAACCAATGGAAACCTGTGGGGAGGGAAGACAAGTTTAGAAAAAGGGCACCCTAAATACAAGCCATCTTTATTATTGGTATGCCATGTGTGGTCTCCTGGGAAAACTGGAATGCAAGCTAGGAGTTAATCAAATGTATGAATAGTGAATTCTTCTCACCCTATATTATTTATAAAGTTTTTGGCAGACTTGAAGATGTTAGTGAATTGTAGGAAGGGCCCTTAAGCTGGAAAACACAGTAATGGAGGAGTCCAGGAGGGCAGGGATGCTCCCTGGAACTGAGGCATCTGCCTTTGCACTACTCCTCTCGGTGCTGAGACTCAAGTGCGGGTACTTTCAGTTCATTATTGATGTAAGGCAGGAACTTTTCTTCCCAAAGCTCACGTGTATCAGAAAAAAAGAAAAAGAACCACAAAGACAGTAGCAACTACTCAACTATTCTAAGGAGTATCACTTATTTCCTTCATTTATCATGTGAATAAAGAGGAAGATGAAACAGTCACATTTTTGTGGGTTGAGCTACTTGATGTAAGTGATTAAGTCTTGTTTTAGACTAGGACGTAGTTTATTTGGTAGGAAATATGACAGTTCAGAAAAATGGTTCCTGTGGATACGACAAAAGTGTTACATTATAATCTGCATCTCTTTAGTGCTAGTTAGATGGTTTAAGCTTCTAAGGACTTTTAATTTGCCATTGAGTATAATGACAGTAATCATCATAAAACTGATACCCTTTCCAAAGATGACCTGGGAGGATTGGTGAGGTGTATGACCGCAGACAAGAGTGAAGGCATGCCAACATCCAAATAGGCCCAGTTAACAAAGCAAGAAACATGCTGTGCTGCCCGTATTCCCAAACTTGCCTTGGGTGGCAGATGCTCAGTGATTTTGTCTACAACACCATTTTGTTTGTATTCATTTTGTCTATAAAAGCAAAGGATGCAAGTTTCTGTTAGCCAAGTAGAGGGCCGAGTTCTAAATTGCAAAGCTAGAAATTCAGTTATAGGTAAAAATATATTTAAACAAAATCATATAAAGAGCACCTGCAATCAAGATTATGTTCTAGCTGCAACCAATTTAACATGACAAGTGAAACCCAGTAGGCCAGCTAAGCAGTGTTCTACCATGTAACGATCTTTCCTCAGGACAGTCCTGCCAGGCTTAGACGCTAACTCTACATAACGAGGAGCGGCTAAGGGAGCTGGGGTTGTTTAGTCTGGAGAAGAGGAGGCTGAGAGGAGACCTTATCACTCTCTACAACTACCTGAAAGGAGGTTGTAGTGAGGTGGGTGCTGGCCTCTTCTCTAAAGTAACAAGTGATAGAACAAGAGGAAACAGCCTCAAGTTGCGCCAGGGGAAGTTTAAGATAGATATTAGAAAAAATTTCTTCACTGAAAGAGTGATCAGGCATTGGAACAGGCTGCCCAGGGAAGTGGTGGAGTCACCATCCCTGGAGGTGTTCAAGAAACGTGTAGATGTGGTGCTTAGGGACATGGTTTAGTGAGTTAGGTGGTGTTGGGTTGACGGTTGGACTTGATGATCCTTGAGGTCTTTTCCAACCTTAATGATTCTATTCTATAATTCTATGTCTGCTGGACGCTTCTCACTAAGGCTTACTGTTTCCTGAAAGGTCAACTTCCTCTTATAACAAAGAGGAGTTAAAGCTCATTGAAGTAATTTAGTTCATTAAAATATAATGAGAAACAAAAATGTGAGGTTAATTATTTGAGAGATTATGTATTTCACTGCATTTTTCATGAAGTGTTTTGGAAACTCACTATCAAGGAATTTGCCAATACCTTTCTAGCTTATTTTTCAGTTACCACACTACTTCATAAAGTTTAGCACCTATAAAATCACTTTTTTTAACACTGTCATAAAATCAGCTGAGCAATTTGTAAAAGAAATATAACTTCTCCTTCTAACATTTGTCTTACAAAAATTAAAAAACTGCAAATGGGCAGTTTAATAATCTAATATTTTCAAAAATTTGCAGAAAATAGTAAGATCTTTCTAATTAAAATAGAAAGAAATAATGTGGGATATACCTAACTAGCTGTAGGTGCCCAGGCTTACAAATTTAAATGTACTCAAGATTCTCAAACTCTTTTGATAGGTGAGGAAAAAATGTTACACAACCCTCAAAATCAGGTCATACTTACCTATACTGTACTTTAATGTATTTTTCAAGTATGTGAGCTAGGCAATTGAATGGAAAGAAACTTCATTTTCTTTTGACCTTACTTTGTAGCAGAGTGGTTGACAAAGTTAACGTAAGTACTGCAAACAGTACTTACTATCAACAGCTGAACCACTTGGTTGCAGACCCCTTTTTTATTTTCAGTTTCCTACAGCATTTTAATTTCTGTCTTGAAAATAAGAGAGCAGGCATTTTTCAACCACACAAGTAGCAAATGATTACTGGAATCGATTTGTTGTTTCCATAGCTCAAATCACCAGTGATCACATGTAAATATCTGCTCTTTCTGGTGAAGTCACTAATTGTTTCAGCTGTTTTGTCAGCTGAAAAGGGAACTAATATATCGATGTCAATACTTAAATGTATGTTCAATTCTGCCAAGATATAGCAGATTGGAAAACACCACTACTTTATCTGTGGTTACAGTCAAGTGATACTCATGGTGACAGTCAGACATTTAATGGCGGTTCCTGCAGGAAGGAAGATGAAAACAAACATTGTACTTGACTGATGTAGTTTGAGGGATACCTTTTGTCAATGGAATTCACAGATCTGGCTTACATCTTAATTTTATACTGGTGTAAAATTTTGCTAGGAGTGTATTATCCTATTGGTAATAGGGAGCAGACACACATTGTGTCTACAAAGAGCCACGTTC
Source organism: Pterocles gutturalis (assembly GCF_000699245.1). NCBI lineage: Eukaryota > Metazoa > Chordata > Aves > Pterocliformes > Pteroclidae > Pterocles > Pterocles gutturalis. The sequence goes on from NW_010120501.1 coordinate 26,788, forward strand.
GTTAAGCAGATTGCTGCCCATCAGCCTCTCCCGATTTGTTAGTTCCATCTGTCAGAATTGCTGGATGAACTACCTGTGTGTTTCCTAACCTGTCCCTAGTAAACACCACTCAGACAGACCTGCAGGCAGAGTGGAGGCAGACACATTGCTGGGGGCAAGGCAGTATATGAGTGCTGGGAAGAACAGTCCAACTGCACCCTAAGTGTTACAGCTGCTGGTGAGGACACCGTTATGCCAGCACGCATAAGCTTCTGCAGCTAAAGTCTGTGCTTCGATGCAGAAACGGCATGGATTGAATTAATCTTAAACAGAATTATTTCTGGAAAGATGATGTACCTGAACTATACTGTTATAAAGCAGTACCTCTACAGGATTAACATGAGTGTGTAACAGTAAATTAAGAACACTAAGGCACAAATTGAGTTTCAGTGTGTTGCGGAAAGTAAAGAAAACTCATGTGCAATACCTACAAAGAAAAATGTAGTTCAGCAGTGTAGCAAAGGAAAAGGAAGAAACGGAGGAGGCAGAGAAAGATGAAGCATTCATTTATGTCTTTTACTTCTCTCTTTACAGAAAGGCCATTAGACCTTATTTATGATTGCTGCCTGAACAAAACATAGTTTTAACTAAGGGTTAAAGAACTGGCAAGAAAATGGAAGAAAGAGCCTTTAAAGAATACAGACATAAGTTATGTGTATTCAGTCAGCACTCTGTAAACCTCAGCAATTATTTTCAGGATCTCTTCAAAGAACAAGGAAGGGTAGGTAAAGGCAGCTGTGATACTTATCTTTAAACAAGGCAAGTGAAGGGGTAACATGAAGAGTTACAGAGCAGTCCCACTTGGTACTGATTGTCGTGAATGAACTATATGTGACCATTTAAAAAAATTTGGATAATAAAGCAATAAGGCAGAGCCTGCATGGATTTATCAAGAACAAATAATGTCAAATCAATTGAACTTCATTCTTGACAGAGTGACAGTTATGGTAGACAAAGTGGGAAACAGCTGTTATATCTATTGCCTCTTATGAAAAGCTTTACTGCTGTTGCCTTTGACATTTTGCAAAGCAGACTGGTAAAACTTGTTCCTGATTAAATTACTAGCATGTTCATACACCTCTGGCTGGAAGGCTGTTCTCAGAGGTCAGCTATCAATGAGCTGCTGCTGGAGAGAGAGAATTTCAGGTTGGGTTGACAGGTTACTGTCCCAAATCCTTTACTTAACAGTATTTCTGTTCATAGTTGAATACATACTATACTTGTGCAGTTTCCAGATAACACCATGATAGGAAAGGTTGCAGTCACTCTGAGGAGCAGTATCAGAATTCAGATTGGAAACATTTTTTTGCATAGAAAAAGTGAATGCCATTTGTTCTTATTTAGTTCAAACATTAGTTTGAAAAACAGCAAACTGCTCTGCGAGTAGTAGGGCAGTTGTTCAGAAAGTTGTGGTTTTAACAAATCAACAACCGTTACTATCATTCGCATGACTCATTATTTTATAAGCACAGACAGTAAATTGCTTTTTGATCCCAGGACACATCTATGTCGATCCTCTCCTTTTAAAATATAAAATGCTGGGAATATGGGTGTAGATGAGGTTTTACTTTGTTTTAGAGAAGGCCCAAAGGATAACAGCTGTTGTGAGTTGCACATAGCTGGTATTTTTTAGTATTTCCCATTGTGGTTATCATCTATAATGCTGTAAGTGAAAGCAAGCGGAGAACACTAAAGAAAAAGTTGAAGCTTAAAAGCAGAGCTGGAAGATGTAATTCATAGTAAAGTTGTTCCCTCAGTCTTGATGTTGATCCCTTTGCTTTTATCTCACCTTGGTTTTTTGTTTGTTTTTTTTTCCTCAAAACAAAAACAGCAAAATGGATCTAAATGTTTCCATGTTGCATCCAACATTCATGAACAGGAAAGTATGAAAAGATTGATTGATATTTTTCCCCAATAATTTGTTTTCTGAGATATCAAAAGAGCGTACAGAGTAAAGCAGGACCCCTTTTAAAATGGAAGCAAACATGAGGCACTTGTCTCCTCAGCAATTTTTGTGCATGCTGCATTTACTTAAAAAAAAAAAAACAAAACAAAACTAAACCAGAAGTAATAAGATTAATTGGATTATTTTACAAGGACAAGCTCAGTCAAAAGCTCAAAGGTTAGCAATATCCTCTTAAAATCACTCTGTTTTAACCCAATGGGATATAGAGAAAACTGTTGGATAATGATTCAAGTGGCTTAAGAAACAAGTGCTTTCATTTTTTTTCTGCCTGGAGGGAATAAATGGAAGAGAATGGCAGCACAGTGGGGAGGAAAATTACACTCCTCAGAAGGTGGCCTTGTAAGCAGCACAGTCAGGACCTCAATGTCTTGATTTGCTGCTGTTAAAATATCTAGGTGTTTTTCAAGAGCTGATTTGCTTTTCCCAGTGAAAGTTTTATGGTCAGTCAAACAGGTTTCTTCTAAGCCGGTACTGCTTTTGTAGAGAAACACATTAGAGTTGTAGGTAGTCCAGACATGTGATAGAAAAACAAAATATCTGTATTAAATTTTCTAGTTTTTGTTGGTTTTGTTTTCTTTTTAGCTTCTGTTCAGCTTTCTTGTTGGTGTTGTTGTCATACTGACATGCCTTTAAGCTCACATCTTGCCTTCTCAGTGCCTTGCTTTGTTAGCATACTTTAGTTTTCCAAATTTCTCCACCTTTTCCTTTCCTTTGGGCTACTTTCTTAATTTAAAGACAAACTACTCTATAACTGAGTCCGGACAAAGCAGTCCAAAAAACTAAAAAGGTGACTGAACTATCCTATCTACCCTAAGCTGAGGGTCATGGGGACCCAGGTCCCAGGTGTTCTGAGAAAGGACATTTTGGATGTATGTTTGCTGCCTACAGTCCCAAGACTCAATGAACAGCTTCCTCCATGTGAACAGAGCTGAAAGTTTTAGCAGCCTTGGGGAGGGCTGAGTAGGAGGGCTGCTGTGCAAGCTACAGAAATCAAGCCAAGCCCAGGTCTGCACGAGGATCGTTTTTTTTGAGTATCCTGGCATGTATTCCAAAGAGAAGGCACTCCTCTCTGGAGGCAGACATCACAGCTCTTCCTCATGTGACCAACATAAAAATAAACTTGATTTATTTGTGTCTCTTAATGAGGCTTGTTTGGCTGGGTCAAAGAAGGAGCTACACAGTTTGAATAAGACACAAAGGGAAAGCGGAGCTGTGCAGAATCGTATATACTAACAGACCCGCAAAACGCGGATTCCCATGTGGGATCCACATCCATACTGAGCAGAATCACAGCCCTGTAGTGAGACGGGAATCTAGATCAGAGCAGGCCTCTCGAGTCAAACTTCCTTTTCAGCTCTTCTCTCCTTCACTCTCTGCCCCAAAAATGTCATTCAAAATAAAAGAGCTGTTGCCAGGCAACCTCTTGCCGTATCTTGAAGCCAGTTTTTCATGTGTATGCTAGATGCTGATGTCTGGATGGATGTATTAGGCACAAGGTACTTCTTGAACTGTTAACGAAAAAAAGAATAATCACACCTTTCCTAATCATATATGCACTAGATAGGGATCAAGCTTATTAATTATTGATTGCCTTCCCAATAAAATTTTTCATTAATCTTCATAGAATGCGAGTTTACAGTGTAACAAATGAAATAAACTTTGTACTAATATGAGATCAGGTAACCATCCTAAACTGCTGAATAATTAGAAAAAGAGAACAGTATATAACTGAGATTCTTCACTGCAATCTTCAGTCCATCAGCCCATTTGTACTGTAAGCTTACAAATATTTCCCTTGAAATGCATGTTTTAAATCAAATAGTTGTTACAGTGCTATGGGTTTATTTCTTAATCTAAATTTTGCATTTTATCTCAATAATTTGTAACACAGAGCTCCCCGCTGCCAGGAAAAAATAGGAACTAATCAATGTAATTTAATTTTAATCTTAATAGTTAGGGGTGGAGGGAAAAAAAGAATAGGGAAGTCTAACTGATCACCCAGGGAGAAGGAGACTTTACTTCATTTCCTTTTTCCTAATTAAGTAATGTAATAATGGATGAGTTAAACATGTATATAGTGGAGATGGTCCTATCATCAGTGCAATGTCAGTATAAAATGAATGTTTTCCTTCAATTTAATTGCAAAACTGTGATGAGTACAGGAAGAATTTATTAAAACCCATATTAAATTGATCAGATTTGAAATAGCATGTTTATAAGTAGTCTTTCATTTCTCATTTAGATTTTGGTTTTGAATGTAAAAACTGATAATGACTATTATGAAAAAGGGACCATTTAACCAATTTTTCAGATTAAAGGTGAAATATATGGGAAAAGTTTTCCTCTGAGAATGCCACAACAGTTAGATGCATGTTCTGCATGACTGTTCTATCACCATTTCTATTTTGGAAGCAGAAATGGGGAAAAAAAAGACCAGAAATATCACTGCATCGCAATATACTGCCTACTTTTGTCATTGGTAATCTGTTATGCTTTTTTTTAGTGGTTAAGACCCTGGGTGAAGAAGTGAAATGGATATTTAGCAAGTTGGGAAGACAAAAACTGCAAAGTTTTGTGAATTGTAAAGAAGAACGCTTAAACTTCTCTTTTTCCTCATATAAGCAGCAGTCAGGTGGCAAAAATAAATAATTACCTGTTTTGAACAGCATTAAATTGCAAGCCAACTTTCTTTGTTGCTTGTACATTCTCTCTGTGATCTAGACTTGTATTCCTGGCTATATAGTAGCACACTTTCAGCAAGGAGAGCAGAAGGCAGCTTTCTCAGGGACCTATGCAGGACAGTCTGGCCTTTAGCCTGATGACCAGCCACGAGTTTAAACTACAGCTGCTTGAGAGAGGTTTAGCTAATATTAGAGCTTGTTGACACCAAAAGAACAGATTCTGCTCCTCAGTGATAACTCTTCACCACTTGCCCCTGACAATAACTAGACCTCCATAAACTGATTTAATTCACTGACATGGCAGAAATTACCATAGGAAAAGGAGGGTGGGTGTTTGTTTTGGTCTTTTGATGTTGCTGTGTCACTCCGTTAAGGCATCTCTATGAAGGGTCTGGCAAGCACCAGAGCAGACAAAAGGGCATGGACGAGACCATGTGGCAGGTGGAGAGAAAAGAAAGGGAGATGGGTGTCAGAGGAAATTTCACCTGCAGATGGCATCAGAACTTTTATAAAACCAGAGGCAAAAACCAGAAGGTTTTGATTTCCCTTGTGCTCTGGAGGGCCACAAACACAAACATCCTGCTCGCTGCATAGCTCCTTTAGCAATTAGCTTATTGCACAAAAGGTGATGTCCTCTGCCTCTTCTCTGACTCCGCACACAGATGGTACTCTGTGGTCCAGGGATGCCAACCAGCTCAGGCTCTCCAGGGGACCCAGCTGTGGTGATACCTACCTGCAGCATGAGAACTGGGCTCCGTTAGAGACCAGATGCCTGGATGATTAGGTGAGGAAATGGTACCTGTATACTCGTATCTGAGAATTTTAAATGCATATAGGGGTCGGTTGTTTTCTGCAAAGGAAAATAAATTTAGATAGGATACCGAAGGACTGACCATCTCCCAATGACTGCAGGAGCATTATGAATGCCTTCTTATCAAATGGATCACTGTACGTTTAACAAGAAGATTATTAAGCAGTACTGTTTAGTCATAAATAAATTCTAAAGTCTAAGTTACGCATTTAGGCTCATCTCTTATCTCAGTAATTCCTGTGGTCAATCAAGTATGAAGAAAAACTTCTGAGCACTGTAATATTTATGCACTGTTGTGTTTTATACACTGTATTTAATTGTTTAGGGTAAAGAATAATAAAACAAATATATGCTACCTGCTAAAATAAGAATTAGAGAATATTTAACGTCTTTAAATTCCTAGTACCATGTATTGTCAGTACTTGGAGTGACACCATGTTACAATGTGGCAGTAATATGATTTTCAAATGTGGAACTTCATCTCCAGCAAGTATTAAGCAGCTTCAAAATAGTTTAAGCAGCTGCTTATGTTGCCACACACAGACTTTGCACATTTTCTAGAGTCATGTATGTTTCCCTTACCTGCAGAACATGCAGCCTCCAATTGTAACAGCAGAAAAATTGGAGTGGGATCTCACTTTAGCTGGCATTAATAATGAATTTCTACTTTTTTCTGCAACTGACATTGCAATCCACTGATCCAAAGGACACATGCTTTTTAGCATCTAGAAAGGATTGAAAAACATACAGCAAACTGCTTTAGTTCTAAAGCTCAGTACCTCTGAAAATCAGGTCTAAGTCACCACATTTTGAAGTATCGTGATGTATTTTGTTACAGGCACTCCCAACTGCGTCAGCCAACCTATTTCTCCTAAGGCTAGGATTACAGCCATAACAAGGATGGGGTACAGAGATGCCTAACATAGGTGCAGCTATGTTTGATGAGGATCTGCTTGGCATTTGTTTTGTGAAGAGGACTAGATTCATATAACCTTGATGCCAACCAAGTGCCAAGACTTAGTGTTTCTTAGTGGCCAGTTGCCCTGCCAGCTGGTCAATAAGAATCAATGGAAAACAATAGTCAGAGGAGCACAAGGTGATAAGGTAAATTTTTGACCCACAATATGATGTTAGTAATGCAAAGATCATGGTTGTATAATTTCTTCCTTTAAGTATTGTGTGGTGGATATCTGGATCAAATCAGAAGATTTTATAAGCATTTGGTGTAGATATATCAATCTCTGTAGCAAAGCCCTTCCTTTTTCTTTCCAGGTTAACCTCTGGAGTTTAGTAGTTTTCTGTGTGGTTGTTCACAAATCCACTTGTGGTGCTCTTGTTTTATTTGATGTAGACTATATTCTTGGCAGCTCCACAGAAATTCAACTTTGAAAAAACAGATGCACAAAACATAAAATGAACACATCTGTATGTGCTTAATAGTTTTCTTTAATCTTCTAAGAACTATCCCAGAAAGATACAGGGGACGATTTAAAAAATGCTCTGCTTGCTTTTTATGTGTGTGAAATTGTCTAAACTTCCTGTTCAAAGGCTTTATTTTAAGCAATGGGAGCTGGAAAAGAAAGGTTAGCCGCCAAAAGGAAAGAACAGTCTCTTTCAGTGGACTGGCAGTAGAAAACACAATACATTGAAATGCTAATGCCAGGCATAACTTCACAGATGAGATTCACACAAACATCTGCTGCTGGATTTATTCATGTGTCAGTAAAATGCAGCATGTTGCATGGGAGATACAGGATGTTATAAAACAGAAATATGATAGCCTTCCAATGAGTTTAAAAGCTCCAGGCTGTAGTGACATAAGCAACAGAAGCTCAGCAGGAGCAGAACATTTTCAGAAGTTGCCCTGTCTTTCCAGCTGTATCCCTGCAGCTGTATTCCTGACAGATGAGGAGTCTCTACAGGAACTCTGTCAGGCTACTACAGAAATCTCCATGATGGGAAGGAATCATCCTTCCTCTTCCACTAAAGAGACAGAGAGTCCTCTGTCCCTCCAGTTGGTCCCTTCTTCTCCGCTCATATACATCTGGAGTCCATAGCCTAGGTGTTCTGGCAGTGCTGCATGCCAAAATAGTATTTCCCAGGATGGAACAGTGTTTACCAAGACTGAACAGGCAGTGCTGCAGGGGAACCACACTCTCTTTTTAGCATTGATGTGAACGTGATTCTCTGAGAAAGAACTGGAGCTTTCAGTGTTTATTTACACATCGGGTCAAAGATACTAAAAATTAAATATGTAGTCAACTACAAATGAAGAAACAGAATATTTAAGAGGGTCCTCTCTTGTTCAGCAAGATATATTGTGTATTTGCCTGTTAAGGAATGAAAATGCATTTTCCATTTTGTGCCTGCCTTTTTCTTGTTCAAAGTGCTTTAATTTCTTTCCTCTTATCATTCAATTTAATTCACCATCTGTTCACCCAGGAATTAGTATTTTCAGCTGAGATATCCAAAGGAAGACCACATTAATCAAACAGTAGTATTTCTGAAGCAAGTAGGATCTAGAAGAAACAGACATATAAATCATGAAACCTGATTACTTATGACATTTTTCTTTAGCACTGCCTGTAGGAATGCATGTGCTTCACAGGTTGCTACATTATCCTGAGGTTTAAGGACTCAGGCTGCAGAGACAGGAGAATTAGATTTTCTTCGTGACATTAAGAGGACTCAGGTGTAACTCCTGCTTACAGCTAATAAGCTGAAACCAGAATTAGTGCTGTGTCAGCACATTTGCAACAAATCAAAGTAAGGTTAATAAATACATGCAGGGAATAGCAAAATAAGGTCAGAAAAGACATTGTTAAAAGTCAAGCTGTCAAACTAAAATGGCTGCTTGTGAAAGTGTTGAGAAAATAGGGCCAATTATTCTCAAAAAAGGGCACTGTAAGATAAAACAATAGTTTGGAATAGGTAAAGAATCAGAAATATGAAACTGCAGTTTAAAGACAGAGATGATTGCTTCACGAGTAATTGTTTTCAACTCCAATTAACACAAGCATTTCTCTGACCTCTGTTTTTGCTTGTCATCAAGCATTTCAGAATATTTTTCTGCAAAATATCTAGCCTTAGAATTGTTATAATATAGTTTTTCTTTTAACAGATTTCTGTAACCATTTCTCTAATGTTTTATCTAGCTTTCATTTACATTTAATATAATCTTTTGCTTGCATATTTTTTCTTTACATAACATGTTACCCCTTTTTTGGGATGCATCCAAACTTTCCTGATTCTTCTGTCTAATGTTGCAGACAGTTGGGTATTCAGGCTGCAGAGCAAAAGTCACCTGTCTGAAGGACTTTGTTGAGGGATCACAAAGACAGCAAATAAAAAGTCCTGGCCAACCACCAGAGCTATGTGGCATATTTAGGATCGTTCCTCACACATATGAAGAGCTCCACAGTATGTCAGGATTGTGGTGTAAAAAGAGGCTATGTTGTACAAAAGAGCTCTTGTTGTGTAGCAAGAGGATGTATAAAGAAAACATCATCTGCAGTCCAACCTGCCTGTATCTACACTGAATAGATTCGAAATTTCTGGAAAACTGCAGGTTTGCTTACCTTTACACAGCTTTCAACATCTGCCAGACTTGGCTGTGTCTGCTTTTACTGTTCAAGACATCCTGAGTGCCCTTCATGCCCTGAATCTGATTCTGTTTCTTTTGAGTTTTGCTGCTGCCACCATTAAGGTTTGTATGATTTTATGTAGCATGCTCAGCTCTCACCAAATCAGGTGCAGAGGTCAGGACAGAAAAAGGTCGTTTGACTCCAGACAGTGGTGCTTCTAGATTACCCACTAAAAAACTCCAAGTACCGTCCTTGTAAACGGTGGGCTTTCCTGTCCTTTGTCAAAAGCTTGTTACCTCTGGGATCTCACTGATTTCGTGTGTACCACAGCTCAATCAATTTCAGAGGGCTTGCTCCAGATTTATGTTGCTATAGGAAAGCAATCGGTATTCGTGTCTGTCATCAGGACTGATCTTAGATATTTCATCTATTGTAAATGCCGTTCTAGGAAACAAATTCAGTAAGTCAAGCTTGCTGATAGGTTGTTACTCTCTCCTGTCATTTAGGCAACAGATGTAATTTGAGAGTTGTATATTTTTATACTTTTACTTCATGGCTCACTGGGTATGCTGGCTGCCCAAAGTATTTGCCTTTTATTCACATACTTATCAGAAAATTATAACTATTTCTCAACTCATACCTGCCAAGCAACAACTTCAAACTGTATTTTTTTAGAACAAATGGAAAGGTGTATCATGCACACAGGCTTTTCAAGGATCACTGTGTCAGCATTACTTTGGCACCACATTTACGTTTTGCACTGGTTAATACAGAAAGAAGTGTAAAAGACATATAGTAGTTTTCTGGTATGGGAACCCAGGACTTCTCAACCAAAGCCAGGCTGTGTAGAAACCTCAGTCACACAGAGGTGTCTTTGCAAGATGACACAATGTAACGTGACGGATTCATCTTTATGGGAGATGTTGGTTATGAAGGGAGATGTGTAATAATTTGATGTCTTCAGAGGCCAAGTGTAGGCCATTTGAAATGGCAAAAAAAAAGTCTCTCATTCTGATGCGGTCAGAAAGAGTCTCACTCAGACCAGCAAGAAGCTGCAAATCCCACAAACCAGTTATGCATTTGCCACTCATCAAGGAGTTAATTTATTAAAAAAAGGCTACTCTCACCAGTTGCTAGGTAACAGGGTAATTCCCTCAAGCTTGTGATAAGCAAATGAATTTTTCTGATGATACACTGCTTGTTACTGTTTATTTTGCTGCTGGAGCCAGCATAAAGGAGGACTTTTTCTGAAACTCCTCATCATGGAATTAATTTTATTTGCCTAGTTTACTCATATAGTTTTATTTGACCCTAACATAATTTGCAGTGTTAATAAAAAGCTCATTTTCATAACTAATGCTGCATGCAAATAGTTTTCCACTATTACATCTTGGAATAAACACCTGCAGTTTTAAATTGTAATTGCTGTGAAAGCTGAAGCTTTAAATTTCTTGCCCCTTCTACATGTTAAACTTATATGTAAAATTGGGTCACTGTGTTCCCAGTTAGCTTTCTAGCCAAAGGAAGTAAAGAATGTAAGGAAGAAGGCTACAAGTAAGATCGAATGGTAAAGAGAGAGAGCATAGCTGTAGTCTATGTGTTTCATTTTCTTTGCGGTATGTGTTGAACTGGAGCACAGAATTGAAGGCTTCGTACTAGAACTTTCTTAACAATTGGTACAGGACGGATTTCCACTAAGGTCAAAGGACTGCTGAGGCAGGTGCACAGACCCATCCTCATGGACCTCATGAGGGATTAATGCCTAGCAACAGGGTCTGTAAAAGCTGAAAATGAAATTCTGTATCATACTACATTTTCTAATTGTACAGAATTTGGAATATTTCATCCTGTCTGTATTTACAACGTCCTTCATATCTTCTCGTTCTCATCACACCTATAATTGGTAATTATTTGAGTAAGACAAAATAATGTCCAATTTTTGGGCCTAGCCGAAGGTTTTCACGTCTCTGAAGAAATAAATGCTTACGTTGAGACAATCTTCCCACCCTGCAAGCTCCTGTTGTGCGTAGTGCAAATTAGTTAGTTTCTACTGTCACTGGACAAATTCTTCCTGTTAAAAAATAACTGGCATGAAATACTAAACACAGTTTCATTGCAAGTTAGTGCTGTGTGGATTCTTTAATGTTTTGTGTATTGTTGGCATGAACTAGTACTTCATGGGAAAAAAAAGTTTGTCAGTTTTGTTTGTGTGCAAATTATTGCCTCTCTTGCAACAGGAATCTCCTTATCTAAGAAAGCTGCTGTCAACTCAAACAGAACGTTTTTCTATGAACAGATGCTGTTTGTGAAACAGTAGGTTACTTTATTACCATCAATGACAGCGAGGACAAGTTCTTGAAGTAGTCTGAGGTTCTGGTGTTGTCATGGGTCTCTCTGCTAATAAATAGAAGGTTACTTCTGCCTCATGCAGGGTGTGATGGCTCTTTGGCTGTGTTCCTGTGCAGTTGGTGTCCAATTACAGGATGAATCAAGGTGACATATGTGCCATGTGTTCATGCTGCAAATAAGATTGTGCTCAGATTAGAGGTTCAATAAAAGGATAATCTGCAATAAGGTTATCATATGATGTGCATCAGTCCTGGGTATGATTGTAATGGAGTAATTAACTTTACAAATTTGCATCCAACAAAGGAGAAGAATGAGTCTAAGTAGGAAGAGGGTATATTCAAATATCTCTTGTCAGTTTGGATAGAGACAAACCCTTCATTCACAGAATCACAGAATGTTAGAGATTGGAAAGGACCTCAAAAGATCATCTAGTCCTGAATTCATTTTATTCCCACATAAGTGTGTACAGGAAGGAAGGGAAAAAAAAACCCAAGCTATCGAACAGTAATAGCAGTAAAAAAGCTTTTAAGTGAAATGTTGTATTAGGCGAATCTTGCTACTAACTAGAAACTAGGTCACATTGAAATAATTATTCTACCGTCAAAAAGCTTTCCTGATTTGAGGTTAAACTGTCAGGAAAGCTCAGTAGGTCAGTAGAATACCCTGAGGGGGAATGCTGACCATCCGAAATGTTAATGGTCAACCTCATTTCCTGGAACTGTGGAGAATAAATATCAAGGGATAGTATTTGAGAAAATCTGAAGACTAGGGGTGACCGGAAGAATGACTTCTAAGTAAATCTTTAACTAATGGAAAATACCCATTTATTGTTAGGGTTTAATGGCAGGGCATTTAATTCCTCCACCCTTAGATAAACAAGCTAGAAAACTTTTAAATGGAAATAAAGGATCCTTATTGTAAGCTGATTGTAAACTGTAGTTTTTGTTCTGTAGGAATTTAATGGTTTGAAAATTTAGTTTCATCTCAACTGAGTGAAGTCCAAGCTTTTTATTTTCTATTAAGACCTCATTTTTATACAAATACTTACAAAATAAAATCAGAATGTTATGTTTCGATATAAACCCAACATGTCATTCTGCATGTGATTTTTTCATTTTACAACAATGTAAGTGTTTTATGAGGAGAAATATGAATCATTGTAAACACACTGGCATTTGAAGTAATTGTAGAATGCACTTGGACAAGATCCTTTCATGTTTCTGTCAGCTGCTGCTCTGGCTGTTTCATCCAAAGTACAAAAGGCAAGGAACTGGCAGATGTTCAATGTATCACCTTTTCTTTACGAAATTCCTATCACGGCAGATTACGTAAAGCACTCAGTTATTTATTCTACTTAAAAAAATCTGCCATTGTCATCTAGTACTGCTATTAAAGACATTATTTTCCCTAATCGTGACCTTTGTATCTTCCTGTTCCTTTACCTGTTCATGTTGCTTACAATGTTTTAATTTTTTAACATGAAAAAATCAATTCAATAAAAAACATTAGAAAATTAAAACATATTGTGAGAAACATGAGCTGAAGTTAACAGGGGACCAGTGTGTGACATGGTTCATGATCTGTAGCCTTTTAATATTGCTGATCTCTGCATGCCAAAGATTACTGCTGTGAGCAGCATGAGAAGCAATACATTAGTAAGAAGTGTGGTGACCTTTTTCTGCAGAGCTCTGTAACCTGGTGTAGCCTGTCAGATCAACCTCAAGACACATTTCTTCCTAACAATAAGTGTCCTCCAGGGTTATTTTACTTTAGTCACCTAAGAGCTCTCTTCCCATTTTTACAATGGTATTTTAATTTGAAACTTTGCCTTTGTCACTTTTTCCTTTATTTTCTTACCTAATCAGTTCTGTATGTTTCCTAATGTTAAGAATGGAACTGTTTACATCTAAAATTAGAGTAAGGCTTGCTACCAAAAAAATATTAAAACAAAGCCATTGGTTGCATCAGGGAATTTGCTAATGGATACAAAGGTGTTGACTACAGGAACTCTACTTAGAGTTTGATCCAGGCTAACAGACACATGTCTTTGGAATCTGGTGACTGCATATTGCCTGTGGGAAATTAGTTGGAAATCTCCATCACATCCACACTGGATTTCAGCTTCTGGCTTTTTACATTAATAAATTATCATTTTTAAAACTGGCACTGTTGTGGGGTTGAGAGCTTGAGTACACAAAGTCACATAAATGCAGGGATAGACTCCTTGATGCTCCCAAGGATCATCCTCATCTTTTATCTTTTTGATACTGTGACTGGTTCTGGTGTCATTTCCAGCCCTAGACCCAGCATATTTTAGATTATACTGCACAAATATACAGGGGCATAATCAGAACTGGGGCAAAACAAAGACCACGCAGTAACCCATCTCAGACAGTGTCCTTTAGCAGGTGGCTTCGGAAACTGTATAATAATCTTGGAAGTATGTAGTATTGAAATAAGGAGTATCTGGCAATCAGTGACTGAGGAACTTCCTGAACTGGAGGTTGAATCCTATCTCTTGTGTTTAATAGCCACCCTTGAAATTGTCTGCTGTTGATTTTTCTAATCTCACTCCTACTTTGACTACTTGATATTTGAGGATAATGAATTCCCTGGTTTAGCTGTGTGTTATGTTCCTTTTACTTGTCTTAAGCTTCCTGCCTGGAAACCATAACCAACTGTCTCCTGTTCAGCTTCCTCTTGCCTTCTCTTACACTTTTCCAAACTAAAGGGTCGTGGTCTATTTGGGTTAACCTCATATAGAAGCATAAAGCTGTTGTACACTTCTGATCATCCCTGTTACCAAATCCTCTGTCTTTTGTACTTCCACAACGTGCTTTAGACCTGCATGTAATGTTCAAAATGAGAGAATGGCAGAGTTTATACAGGGATATAATGATATTTTCCAATTCATCCTCTACTCCTTTCTTACCATTCCCTAGTTTTTTACCCTTTAGCATCGTATATGCCTTTATAAGCACAAGTGAACACGGTGGTGACAGTTTCAGGAACAATGTCTCCAAATTCTCATTCACCCAGGCGTTGTGATTCAGAACCGTCACTGGGTATTTGTAATCACATTTGGTTTACCCAGGAGATTGGCACTGAAGTTCAAGTAACGTTTTATTACCCAGTCACCCAGTTTTAGATTAGACTATCCTGAACAGTTTAGTATTGCCAGCAAATTTCCTCACTTTTGTATTTAACATCTTTTTCAAAGTCTTTTTGGGATTTATTTGACAACACAGTCACCCGTGCGCAATGCTGGGGACCCTGCTCATAATTTGGTTTCATTATGAATCTTTTCCACTTATAACTAGGGTAACAATCATAGAAAATGCAGGAAAACAATGAATCAGATTGTTTTTATGCTACTTGAATGGTTTCTGCTTGAGCCACTCCCTTTCTACTTAACAGTAGGAATCTGGCTCTCTACAGTTGTTAGCTTAGTGTTTTTAGAGCATACTAACTCATACATATAGAGATAAAATAGCTTTGAAGATTTTCTTTATGCTTATCATCTGGAATAAAAAGGCTGAAGAAAGGAGCAGGTAAAAAGAAGATGCCTGCAGCATTTTTATAATGAATGACATTGCAGCAATGCCACTGCAGCATATCACACTTATTCATGGATTTGCAGCTATCTTTTCGTGATAAATAGAGGAGAATCAGCTAAGTTTAGGGAATTTGTTCTTCACTTCCTGAGTCAGATGCAAATGAAACATGTGCATCTCACTCTAAATAGCCTTTTTTAAAAAAAAGTCCTTTAGATGTTCTCGTTATGAATGAAAAAGTATATTATTATGGCCACAATGTATTTACAACAACACTGATGTTTAAGGTGCTATTTAAGGTGTGTTTTTAATAGATTTTTTAAAAGTTTTAAGTGAGAAACCTCAGGCAAAATAAAGAAATGTTGACTTGATATGATCCTTCACAACACTTCAAAGACAGAAACAACAATCGTTAAAATTAATTTCTTAACCAAACTGAAGAAGGTAGTCTTGGAATAGACTGACTGGCAATAATTGAGCTTTATTTTATGCAAGTAAAGGTAAGAAAACAGGACTGAATAAGATTTTTCAAAAAAAAATACGTCTTTCTGATTATAGTGATTCTATTAATGGAAGCGGTAAAGGGAGTGACTTCTTATATGAAAATCATTTTGAATGTTCAAAATCCAGTGAAAGATAATGCGACTC
Source organism: Pterocles gutturalis (assembly GCF_000699245.1). Classification (NCBI taxonomy): domain Eukaryota; kingdom Metazoa; phylum Chordata; class Aves; order Pterocliformes; family Pteroclidae; genus Pterocles; species Pterocles gutturalis. The sequence continues at coordinate 42,420 of NW_010120501.1, forward strand.
AACAGCATTTTACGAGAGAATGGAGAAACAAAGAGTAATGTCAGTTTGAGAAAATCAAGTTTTATATTTTTAGAAAGAAACTTTTCTGAAGATGTTGAAGAGAGATGATTCAAATTGATTTTGCCTGTGGACTTGAAACTCACATTGCATGGATCTGACCAATAGGAAGTATATCCTACTTCCCTTTAGAAGTTTATCACTGTTCCTCTAAGACAGAGCTATTAAAGGAGGTGTCCTTTACTGTGTCCTAACCTTTACGGGTATTAAGATCTTGTAACTTTCTGTAAATCAGCAGGGGGTTACAGATGCTGTTTGCCACATCAGTCTTTATTCCCAGGTAGTGCAACACAACGACTCATATACTGTGCCTATTAGAATGTTTTAGCTGTGTCTGTATGTAGCAATTTCTGAAAAGGTATGGAGACGAGTTGTCTGGCTGGTCTAGAGAAGCTTAGAGAGTTTTTCTTGTTCTAGAAGTGCGGCTAAGTAAAGTCAGGTAGTAAGATCAGCTGTTCTTCACTTTAATGTGTTGAACACCACAAATTCCTGTACAGGGGAACCACCAAGTTCCAAAAGAGTATTAAGTTTGTAGGATGCTTTTTTTTTTTTTTACACCCATTTAAAATACTACTATTTCTTTTACAGCGTAGGGTGTATCCCAATGCCATAGTTAATTAAGGACATACAAGACAGGCCCCAAAAAATGGAGGTGGACAATGCTGGCCCTCTCTTGACATCTCTTACAGCTAAGGAGTTGCTCTTTAGCAGCAAAATTTCAAAAAGTATCTGCATTGTTTTGGACCTGAACTCCTTTTATAAATAGATGTATGAACAGAGGTGTGAAGGAGGCTGACTGTCACTAGAGTCAAACTTCTAGACCTACCATCCCCTTGAAATGGAGACATCTGTATTACATAATTTGAGTCCTTAAGAAAATTACACTTACGATCTTTTAGGGAATGCTTTTTTTCTCTTCAGCTCACAGTAATCTCCATGTAGAATAAGACTTGAGAAGCTGCCCACTAGGAATGTCACAAAAAATAGAAAATGTATTTGCTACGTGTTTCATAAACTAGACAGAGCCTGTAGCCAAATATGTTCTGTATCAATCAGGAGTCAGTGACTAGGAAAGCATTTGTAACAAGTTATGGATTGTTATCAAATTATTTGATTTGGCTTTAAAACCAGAGACCACTTTGTCAGTCTGCTTGAGAGTGCCCTGCTGGCTCTCTATTCCTTAAAGTGTTTGCTTAAAACATCTAGAATACCAATTAACGCCAGCGACGGTGAAGTAATTTGAGCTGCACATCTCTGGTAACATGCTACTTCATTTGACATCTCTGGGTTACTATGGTAACTACCAGTTGCACGTGTTTTAGGGAAATGGTTGTTCACTGTGGCCAATGCCACTCTAATGTTGTCTAGAAAGCACCGAGTGTGGCACCAATGCAGTGGAAGTACAGTAGCTGCAGAGTGGGGTTTCTTAGCTCTCCCAGGATCATCAGCTTTAGGAAGCAGACCTTCCTTTCACCTTTAAACTACGTTTTATAGCAAATACTAAGAGGAATCTTTGAAACTGTACACATTAAATAAGCTGTGGAAATCAGCAGTTTGGGAGAAATTTGGGGGGAATAAGGATACTTTAACAGCAATTGGGCTGGTCTTCTGGATAACAGAAAAAGTTGGTGTTTGTCAGAGGCTGGACACCGTCAGATTCATGGAGAAAAGGGAAAACTTGAAAGACCAATTTCTTACATCCCACCGTGGCAAATGCTGATGCCTGTGCTTATGCTGAAGCAAGTGACCCAAAAGGGGTACTTAAAATGACATGTGCCCACAGCACTGAGGCTGCAGATAGTATGTTTTATTCAGAGAGGGAACATTGAAAAGTGAGTTTTCTAGAACTGTTTAAGAATATGCAATATTGTTGTTTTTTGTTGGAAATGGGACTGTGAAAAAAACCTGATTTCAAAGTAATTAGGTTTCATTTAACCCTGGCATATATATTTGTACCATTTGATTTTGAGGCTTCAAGCAACCTGGTCTAGTGGAAGGTGTCCCTCTTCATGGCAGGGGCATTGGAACTCGATGATCTTTAAGGTCCTTTCCAACCCTAACCATTCTATGATTCTATGATATTAAATTAAATTCTTACTTAAATATAGATTTATTATTAAAAGGAGGCATGAAAAGCAGTTTAGGTACGGATTTTATTGTTTTTCTTAATTAAAAAGATTTGAAATAGTATTTCCGGTGACAAACAAACTCTGAAAATGTTGAGAAACAGGCACACATTGAGGAGGTATGCCATTTGATAAGACTTACAAGATCTAGTCATTTGTATTAGAATTATTTAAGATTGTTTAAAAATTTAATTTATAATAAAAATTGGGCAGGGGTAAAACCCTACGTGGTGTTGCTGGAAAGCTGCCTTTCTTAACCTCAGCTGCTAGAGGAAACAAAACAAGGCCTAAACCAACAACTAATAAAATTGGTCCTAAATACTGTCTTGAAGTGTAACAGTTCCAAGCTCTGACGCTAAAGAACGAATATGGGTGAGCTGCATAAATGAAGTACAAGCTTTTTTAATTTGTAATGAAATGAAGGTGGGAAGGACAGTGAATACACTGGAAGATGGTTTTAGAAATAAAAATTATTTTGGCAAATAAAATAACTAGCATGGCATTCAGAAGGAATAAGGGCAAACTAGGTAAGTGTTATCACCAATAAAAAATGAGGACAGGGATGAGGCAGCAGTCCTTCAAAAAGGAAATTGGACAACACTGAACTACGAGTTAAACTTCTGTTAAAAAAAAAAAAAAAAAAGTAATGCTGTTGTGAGAAAGGGAGACAGCATTCCAAGACATGTATATGTGAGAATAGTAACGGGTGACAAATGCAGCCAGTTGAGCAGCTCACTGCAGAAGCAGTCTGCCCTCACACACATGGACATTGTGGATACAGTCGCGAATGTGCAGCATAAAGCTGTTGGCCACGCAGCCTGGAGCCCTGGGAACCCAGAGAGAGTACATGCCAGAGATCTGGGCACAGCTGGGAGCATCTCATTTAACAAGTCTATAAAGTGTTCACAGTTTCTTTGCTCAGTCACTTTGCAGTTTTCTGGTTCTTCATTTGCGTGTGGTATTGCCTTCACTTGCCTCAGCTGCTCCTTTATCTGGACTCAGCTGGTGTTCTCCTTTCCATGTCCACCCGTGGCCACTTCCCACAACCTCCTTATCTCTTTCAATTCTGCTTAGGTGGGAAATACTGTTTTTACTAACAGGAGGGTGTTCAGCCACAGACCCTTCCTGTTTGCTGTTGCCCATGGCAACAACAGGATATTTGGGGTATAATAGAGTATTAATCTGTCTGCTCAATGCACCTTTGGTAAAGCTCAGCTGGAGTCTGTTCCAGGTGTGGGTATTGCCTTTAAGAAAGATGTAAATAATTGGAGACAGCCCAGAGAAGACACTGGAAATTATCAAATATGACCAGTAAGGAAAGGTCATAGATTCTTGTGTTCTTTGTCCTAAGGAAGACTGATGGGGCACACAGTAACAATCTGCAGCTGAGTAAAAGGCTGCCATAAACTCGAACACTTTCCTACCAAAGTGCAAAGTGGGGAGGATAAAAGGTAATGAGCTTGAACCAGAGCAAAAGAGATTTTAGCTGGATATTGGGTAGTATGTTCTAATGGGAAGTAAAGTACTGGGAGAAGTACTGACAAAAGGGACAGGAGTAGTCTTGGACACACATTTGTCACAGGAATTGCAAATGATGAGATGATCTCTCAAGGCCCCTCCCAATTGTGCTTTCTTTGATCCTCAAACTCTACTGTTTTTGTTTCTTTCCTTATTTTACTTTATTTTAGAATAGTAATGTGTATTTTAATATCTTAAAGCTTTGGGAGTTTTTTTTAACAGTGCATATGTATTTATGAGGATCCACAGGAAAGTTATTTTCCTATGGTCACTGTGTGGTAACACCTTTAAATAAGGGAGACACCTGCTCTCAAAAACCTTTCTTGCTGGAAAGTAGAATGAGTGATACTGCAATACATAATCAGGAAAAAAACATAAAATTATGTTTGTGGCCTGCAGTTAAAGCTTAATTTTAAGCAGAGAGAAGCGTGTTGACCTGCAGCCATCTGGCTGAAACAGAGGTAGGAACAACACCTGGCATGTGGACTTTCTTACAGAATTTCTTGGCTGGGATGGGAACCAGCAGCCTGAGTAGGGAAGATGGGTACTAAGTTGGAGAAGAGACTATGAGCAGGAAAAAGATCAAATGGTGGTTTAGGAACGCCACTGGGATGAAGATACCGGAAGAAACAGAGAAGAGGATGTTGAATCTGAGGGACAGAGAGCAGACAAATCTGTGCGTCCAAGTTCACAGCCCTGCCTGGTGCTGTACAGTTCCACCTTGGATACATGTTAGCTTTGACTGATGCCAATGAGTTGTCATGCACCTCTTGTCAGAATACTAGCCTGGATCCCAGAACAGCAGCCACTCTGGTGTAGTGATGCTCCTGGGCTGCTAAGTCCTGCATTAGTGCAGTTAGACCTGAAACTAGTTCATCCAGCGCTTGTGTGGAGATCTCTGTTACAAGCTGAACTGCATCTGCCCTGAATTGCACTATTGCCTTACAGCCAAAAAATCTATGTGAAACTCAACAGCAAAGCACCTTTTTCAATCCCTGGTCGTATACTTCATCTTCTGCAGAAAGCAAAGCATCCTATTGTTGAATCAATTACTCAGGTAGCTCCAGTGACAAACATTTGTGCACTGGACTAAGAGTTTACAGAAGTGCTACTGATCTCTGTGGATTATCAGCAGGATACCACTCATCTTGCAAGTGCATTATGACTTTATTAGCAGTTGTGAAGTGGCTGAATACTGTTGGAAGGACCCTCATGGAAAAGCCCATAATATTTCCCTTGAAGGAAGGGCTTTATCATCCTGATGTCTATAACCTAAACTTTTGACAGTGAGTAGAAAAAATAGTAGTTTATTGAATATTGCCCTTTCTATATGTTGACTCAAGCATGGGCTCCACAGAGAAAGGTGTAAGTAAAGGCTGTCTCAGCCTGTGTATACAAGCTAACCTTAATTTTGCCATCTTCTGACTTTCAAAAATTTGCAGCCTGAATAATATAGAGACAGAGCTAACTCTAGGCAGCCATTAAGGACAACAGGCTGCTGGGATAAACAAAATTGCCTTACCTGTTCAACCTATGCTGCAGACCAGGAAAGCCAAAAAGTCTATGTGTTTGACCCTACCCCAGGTCAAAAATGGCTGCTCCAGCTGGAGCGGCACCCATCAGCCCATTCTGTCCTGCCTGGCAGCTCCCTCCTGCTTCCCATGGCAGGAACATCAAAGATCTCACCAGACTCTCACCCCAGATCTTGTTTTGCCCACACTGTGGGCAGATTGAGGAACACTGCATTTCAGTTTTGATGTCCAACTCCTCCTAATATTTTCTGGTACTGGCAAATAGCCAAATCCTAGTCATGTGGAAGTATCAGGGCACGGTCATGTTTGAAATGTGCTGAGGTTGAGGAGAACAAACTCCTTCACCTTCACTGGACCCAAGCTGCAGAAGCACCAGTACATGTGACTGCAGCTGCTACCACGGCTCAGGGGTTATGTGTATGTGCAGCTGCTTGTGCAGCCTTTCTCCGCACCCTCAGTAACTAGAGGACTTACATGTTGAGGCTTGTTTGACCCTTGGTGAAAATCTTGTACAAGAGACAGAGTATGCTGGAATGTGGAGAAAGAATACTGAAGAGAGAAAGGAGAAATGATAGAGCAAGGGAAACTCTCGGAGCAGAGAGAAAAGGCTGAAAGAAGAGAGGTTAAACTTGCAAGGGAACAGAGAAAGAAAAACACAGCTACTGAGTTATGAAGTAAAAATTAACCTCATAAATAGAGACGTTCAGCAGCCTCCTCTGAATCAGTTAACTCATTAACTCAACCAGAAGAACAACTCTGGGCTTCTTTATGTCATACAGCTTCAATAATAACATTTCTGCAAGTTGGATGCAGTGCACAGTGGGCCGCAGAACCTGCTCTGTGGATTACTCTTGACACACCTGGTCGTAAATAAAGCACTATGTCGTGAGAGATGCAGGGCTTCAGGGTATTATTTTATATCACGAAAAGACATGAAAGCTATTTCTGTTCCTTCAGCCTTGGGGTGCCCTTATAGGACGACCTAATAAAAAAAAAAAAATCTGGAGTAAGTGCCTATAAACATCTTTCATTCTGTTCATTTTTCAATCTGTAATAAGATTGCTCATGAATGGGTGGAAATAAGCTAGGCAGATCCTACCAGATCTATTCCAGGCAGCTAATCTACTCTTGTGCTCAAAATCTAATTGTAAGGAAACAGTAAATATTTTTGATATAGATCAAAATAAAGAAGTAGGATTAGGTTTCTGTGTATTTCTGTTGTACTTGTTATATAAAATAGCCGAATGGCTTTTCTTTTACAGACACTGTGGTTTGCTATGTGAGTTCTACTCCTGCTAATCCATTTGAAGTGAAAATATGTCACAATCTACTGCTTGTGTTCATTTTATTCAAGTAAATGCAGCAGTCCAATATAATTTCATATGCCCCTCTAGCTAGATGAAAGGTAATATAAATGGTGTATTGCAAAGACCACTGTCTTACACTCTGCTATATTGAATGTTTCATCTTTACTTTTTCAACACATTTTTTCAAAAAGTATCTGAAGGTTACGAATAGTCAAAGTAGTTCAAAGGGGAATCCACATATTAAAAAATATGCCTCTAGCATTTGTAAAATTATTAGCAAAATGAATTCCTCAAAGGATTAGCCGCACATGAAATACCAGAATGATTTACATATTTTGGCCACTATGTATTGTAATGTAACAAACATTTTGTAACCTTTCAAATAGGTCATAAAATATACATTGTGAATGTTGATTTTTGTGGCAGAGGCTACATGTACCACAGTGAAGTCAGACTTAGATGGGAAAGACAGAGAATTCACTGTCACTGCAGGCATTTGCTGGTTACCTTTGAGGTCCTTCATTCGAAAAATCTGTCTCTGTTTTATTTTTCTATGAACTCCAGAGGGTTACATGTTCCTACCAACCTAGAACTCCATCCTTTTTTCTTCAGCTCCTAACAATGCAGCTTTTACTCCATGATCAGCCCAGACTGCTCTGAATAAACTGAAAAATGGCCTTAATGACCCCTGCCATGTTTTCATTCTCCTTCAGAAACGTGTGCTTATGCCTTTATTTGTGCCCTGTCTTGTTTGGGCTTGTGGGATATTTGCATTATGTTCTCTGATTACTCCATTGGGCACGACTCTAAGTGTATGACATGTCTTTCCGTATGGCAGTGTTTTTGTTAGCCTGCTATCTTTTATCTACTGACTGTCCAGATGTCTTTGATCATTCTCTGTGACTGACAGTTTTTATTATCATGATGATTACTGATTTGTTTTGGAGTAGCACAAATGTGACAATTTGCATAAACAAAAGAGAAAGTCTCTCTCCTCAAGAATTTGTAGTACAAGGAATTCATTGCTTGCTCCCTGAAAAACAAAGAAAAACATACTTCACACTCTCAGTCTTCTATTGAATCAGTATTTTTTCCTGTAAAAGGAAATCCTCATATTTTTCAATTGGCAAAAAACATTAACTAATGAAGACCCACAGTAGTCCTAGATAACAGGCTAGTTTCTGTCTTGTTTACAGTTAGTTACAATATACTATTGATTTGTGATTCCATTACATTAACACTATTACAACATAAGGGATGTAGAGTTTCTGTAGATGATTGCATTCCGAATCTACTAACTGATCTTCCACAGGCACTGTAAGAGTTGGCATAAGGACCCTGTCCCTTTTCCATGTTCTCTCAGCACAGGCTGAATTGAGGATACTCTTGGGAAATGAGAACGAGGAGAGGTGTCCCCGCTGTTTTTTGCCGAGACGCTGCTAGATCTTTTTCAGAAATGAAGGAAGGTAGCATAAAACTGCATCTAAAGCCTACCTCTGATCACCTCTTGCATGCATATTCTCTTAAATTTCAAAACTAACAGTACGTGTGTGTATTCGTGGGAGCCTGAAGAAGAGAAAAAGAAATAAGATGTGTGGCAAGAGAGAGAAAACGGAAACTTTCAGGCATTCTTCTGCATAGCACTGTAATTAAGGTCTCATTCTTTCTACTTTTAAGCTGTGGCACCTGTAAACTTTCCTTTCTTTACAAATTGCTAAAATAGTTTCAGAAAGATGAAGATTGAGCTCAGGATGTCTGTCTGGGTTTGTTTCTGTTTGGAGGCTAGGCTATCAGTTCTTGCCCATGTCAAGAGGCATAGGTATGAGGATAAAACATGTACATGCTTTGCATGTGTATGTAGATAGTGGTTTGCTTCCATGTCCACAGACCTCTACATTTCTTGCCATTTTTATGATTTATGTTATCTGATTAGAACATTTCTGGGGTATTTTATATAACATTTTACCTCAGAGGTCATACTGTCCTCTCCTTCAAAATTCCTGCTTTCCACAGTGCTATATATAGAGAAATGCCCTTTAGCTAGACAACTTTGGTGCTTCTGTGTTTCAAGATTCCTTTGAGGCATCAGTATCATTATTTAAGAATTCATTGAATAAGATGTCATGGTCTTCCGGGGACATAATAGCCTCCCTTATTTTATTATTAACTAGGTCAAGGAAATCCTGACGAGGCTGCAGTGAAATTTATGGTTCATGCTTTGGATGCCACCTGGTGGTGCAACGATTTTTGCAGCTCCAGCGGTACTACAGGGGACAGGAGCTGTTTCGCATGCAGCTATCCCAGTGATCCATAACCATGAGGCAGGAATACCTGTGGTGAACTGAAACCAATACAGTGCGATGGATTGTTAGTATTAGTGGAAGGAGATTAAATGGACCTGAGATCACTAGGAGTAAAGCTTGACCTGACTGTTCTTTATTCTCTTCTTACAAGTATCCAGGAGTCTGCAGGAATGTTAATGGTTACTGAATTTGCCAGAATGGTTTGCTGAATTCATTACACAGCCAACTTTCTCTTCTCTCTGTATGTTACAGTGCAATATCAATATCCATCTTTCTTACTAATCAGCAAAACGTAATAGTTCACAGAAATTGGAATGAGTCACCAACATCTTCATGGTTTTATATACAATGGGCAAACCTGTGCATTTGATTTGCACAGCTGCAAAAGACAGGTTGTTCTCCCCTTAATCTTTTGCACTGACTAGTGACACTAGGTATCAGGAAAAACCGGAGTATAGCATCTTTGGGACTGCTAGTCTTTGCTGCCTTGATCCTTCTCTCCCGTAAAAGAGTGAAACTCAACCTGCAGAAGGTGAGAGCACCAAAAGTTAAAGTACGGTATTAAGGGCATTGTCCAAACTCCTCTTAAGCACTGACAGGCTTGGGGCATTGACCACCTCTCCAGGAAGCCTGTTACAGTGTTTGAGCACCCTCTTGGTACAGAAATGTTTCCTAATGTAAAGTTTGAACCTCCTCTGGTGCAGCTTTCAGCCATTCCCACACGTCCTGGCACAGGATCCCATGAAGAAGAGCTCAGCACCTCCCTCTCTTCTTCCCCTCCTCAGGAAGCTGTAGAGAGCAATGAGGCTGCACCTCAGCCTCCTTTTCTCCAAACTAGTCAAATTTGGAGTACTCAGCCCCTCCTCACAGGACATGCCTTCCAGCCATTCCACCAGTTTTGTTGCTCTCCTCTGGACATGTTCAAGGAGCTTCACATCCTTCTGAAATTGTGGGACTCAGAACTGCAGCCAGTACTCGAGGTGAGACCACACCACCACTAAACACAGCAGGATAATCGCCTCTTCTGACCGGCTGGCTATGCTGTGTTTGGTGCACCCCAGGATGCGGTTTGCCCTCCTCGCTGCCAGGGCGCACTGCTGACTTGTATTAACCCTGTTGTCAACCAGCATCTCCAGATCCCTGTCTGCAGGGCTGCTCTCCAGCCACTCCTCTCCCAAGTTATGCTTGTGCCTGGCATTACTCCATCCTAGGTGCAGAGTCCAGCATTTGTACATGTTAAATTTCATGTCATTGACGATTATCCAATGCTCCAGTCTATCTAGATCCCTCTGCAAGTCTTCTTGTCCCTCAAGAGAGTCAACACCAGCTCCCCCCTCCCCAGAAAAAATAGATTGTGTGAATTACTTTGGTAGTACTTTTCCCTGAAATTAAACATAATTTCCTGTCTGTGATCTATCTATCAAAGCCTTATCAGAGCAAAATCAGAGATTGCAGTAAGAGTGGACAGTATTACAGATTCTAGTGGATCCAAACCTCATCTCCTTATTCAAAAATGTTACTTTATTTAAAATATATAATAAAAACCCTATATTTATGGAGCTGTTGGTGAGAAGGCCACTAAGATGATGAAGGGACTGGAGCATCTGTCCTAGGAGGAAAGGCTGAGAGAGCTGGGACTGTTCAGCTTGGAGAAGAGAAGGCTCAGAGGGGTCTGATGTGAGCAGACGTAAAGGCAGCCTGCCAAGAAGGGGAAAATTACTGAACAAAAGAAAATACCTCTCAACTTGGGAGATGCAAGCCTGGGAACTAGGCCTTGGAACCAGATATATCCTTGAAAACTGCAGGCAGCCTCTTTGAAGTGCAGCTGGGGTACCTAGAAATCAGAGACATCCTGAGATGCCATCGATAAGTGCAAAAACCCAAAGAAACTGTAAGAGCAACTTATCATCTGAAAAAAGTGGAAACAGTCTAGGAAAATAAAATGGGTCTGAAAGAACAGAAAACAGCATAATCTTTTCACTGTTTAGGGCGAAAAAATTGAAATTAACAGCATCTATTGGCTACTTTAAGTGGTGATGTCCTACCTCATCTTCTGTCTCTGTGATATAAAAAGGACTTATTTTTTATCCAGCCTCTGTCTCTGAGAACTTCTTGTGCTGCATGTACTTTTCCTTTGCTAAAGTAGTTGAATTTCTCACAAACTTTCTACGAGATCTTGGACTCTCACTGGGGGCACCTAGCTGTGACGGGTTAGCCCTTGGCTGGG
>NW_010120502.1:0-115366 GCF_000699245.1 Pterocles gutturalis
TTTTTTTTTTTTTTTTTTTTTTCTTCATACGATAGAAAAGGTCTTTTAAGCTCTTCAGGATGGGAGACAACTCTTTTGCTAAAGAGTGAGCTTGAAAATCAGTTTAAAATTTTTCAGTTTCCCCTAATATCGTTATACAAAGAAGGGATCATGATGAATCAGACCAGTAAAGTTTTCAGCAGCTTCAAATCTGTATAAGTACCACTGACTTTATTATGGGAAGATGGGAAAGGAAAGATCACAATCACAAGACAAAGACACAATTGCAGACACCTGAGCTACAAACTCAAAGACTCAATTATTCAGAATTTTTTAGATCTCTTTAACCTTTGGACAACTAACTTACTACTTTAATGTAGCAACTATCTGTTTACAATCAAGCCAGGAAATATATCTGCACACTTTTTGTAAAGTGTTGAATTTTCTGAAAATAAATCATCTGACCTCACCAAATATTGTTTTGTATGCTTACAAGTCCGAGAAGAAAAAATGTCTGAAATGGATTCTCAGGGTATGTTCCTTTCCATGCGTAGACCAGTCATACATGTTTGTCTGGTCAAAGAGCTTGGAAGCCAGGGATGGCCAGGCGGGATGCTGGTACACAAAAACTGATGTTCTTGACCAGGGTTTCCTAGTGCATAACCAAGGCTTGGAATGGATCTTTGTTTGGCTTTGATGCATTTATTTCTTATGTAAAGATTTTTGGATGTCATGCACTTTTCAGCATATTGTGTACAGGCACACGTAGAGCAGAGTAAGCTATTCTTAGCAAACAACTTGTTCATCAAATATGGTACCTTTATGTACACAAACATCACATTTTTTTAAAATCTAGGACTACTCTGGAGTAAATTTATGCTTCTGGAGTGATTACAGCTGGAAAAACCAGGCATTAGTTGATTGATTTATAGAAACACATTGCAGCCTGTGGACTTCTTGCAACCTAATTCCTGTCCTAACTATGTGTACTGTGTTTGTTACTGGGAATTTACTTCAAAGCTGATCAGTGTCTGAATTCACCTGTATCACAGTGTTACACAAATTTCCTAAATGGGAACACTACACCTTTCCTCCACTGCTACTCTGTGTTCTCAGTCAGTCTGAACTCTGAGGAAATATGCACGAACTTTTCGCTTCCTTCTCTTCCTGTGGAGAAGTTGTCCTAAGAAGAATTTCATTGCCTAAAAGTTTACATAATATATCAGCGGCCGATTTTACTGGAGAAAGGGCAGGGAGAAGGAGGCAAAAGAGGAGAATTAAATGGGTAGTAGTCCTTCCATTAGTCCTGTAAGATGCACACAGCTTGGATCAGGGGGTGCTGTAGGGGCTCCTTGTCTGTGTTACAGCTGTGTTTGGCCTTGACCAGGTCCATTGGATTCAGTACCGAGGTAACTGTGTGAACTCTATGGTCTGTGTGACACAAAACATCAGGCTAAATGATGGAAAAGTCACCACAGCTATTCAAATCAATAAATTCCGATGGGTGATTTTTTTTGAATCATAGTGAAATGAATGTTTATGACAAGTTTTCCTGGCTGTGGCTGTAGTATAATGCCTGTGGACCACATGATTTATTTCAGGCAGTTTATGTACCTCCAAGAAAGGATTATATAATCCCCTTTCAGATCAGATGGCCTGTGAAAGTGCGGATGAATGCAGAGTACATACTGGAGAAAAACTGGAAAGTAATAAGGTTAGTTGTTTAATGTCAGTATTACTGTCTTTGGCTTATAATGAATGAGCATTAGAAAGGGTTTCAGTCGCAACAAACACTTCTAGTAGTATAATAGACTGAAAAAATGCATTTTTACAGGCTCTTACTCATGTAAACTATAACAACAACTGGATACAATGTCAGGCAAATGGCTTATGCATTATATGAGTGTGTGAACCAAACACTGCTGTTGACATTGTATAGAAGTCATTACACTTTCACTTGAATTATTTTGCCAGTGCAAACACTGTTATATTCTTGGTGGAAGATTTTTTCCTCTGAATTTTTTCAGAGGAAGATTTTGTATTGTCTTAAGAAGTGTTGCTTTTAATAAGGTTTTAAAATAATGTTTTGATATAGTCGGATTGTTCATCCCTTTCAGCTCAAAGGTGATCAGAATGATAATTATTGAGGGGCCAGTTCCAAACTCAGCTGATATACAGCTAGATACAGTTGAGAATTTCTGTTGTATATGGAAGTCCCCTTTTTGTGTCACACAGTGAATGAACTATACCTGCTGTGGGGACTGCAAACCCACTGTCTTTCTATTTTTTTTTCTTTATCCTCCCATGCCCTAAAAATTCATTTCCAAATATTCACTATTTAACACATTTATCCCACTTGTTGGCTTGAAAAATTACAGCCCTTTAATGTACACCAGTGCTAGAGCGTATAGAAAAAGAATATTTCTAAAACATGTTTGACTGGATAAACAATACAGTTTAATTTTCCCTCATTTCAAGTACCTAAAAGACCTAAATATCTGAACTGTGAAATGTTTTGATCTTTTTTTGACTATGTTGGTTACCCTGATGTCAGAGTTACTATGAAGAATTTTTGAAATTCTGTTTTCCTGCTGTGAATCACAGCCTTAAGTATGTGTAATTTAAGAGACATGTTTATGTTCTTTATTGTAGACACGTGCTTAAATGTGTTTTTGAATTGGGGCTTTTGGCAAGCAGAGCAAAGAATATACAAGGCATGCTGCATTTTCTGCCATGTAACTTTCTCCCGTGATAGATTTTTTTGTGTTCACACACATATTTGGCTCAAAGCTGGGAACACAGCCATGACAGCAAATTGAGCAACCAGATGCTTGGCCTTGAGGGCACGATGGCCGTAGCCTAGGCTGTCATACTGGTGTTCAGCAACCGGTAGAGCACAGGAACTGACTCACTTGCAAGGCTGCACAAACTAACTTGAAACCAGGGGAGACTGAAACACCCTGTAAAGGCTCTTTGGTCCATCAAGACATTACAAACCTTCTTGTAGTTCAAGTCACAGGCCAGCTATAGCTATGTGGTCAGCTATATATACTTATGGACTTGCCTAGGTACTGACTGCAATGGACAGCATGTGATCCATTTAATTCCTTCCCTGGGGAGTGGGGGGGTGGTGTTAGACATAACACAAAAATGCTCGTGACTAGTTCCACCTGCTCAGGATAAAGGATAAACTAATTTGATGCTCTCCAAAGTTTTGATGTTATAATTCTTTAACCAGTTTCTGGGTTTTGAGAAAATACCATTCCATAGTTCTAATATGTTCCAAAAATTGCTCGTATAATGATTCATTTCATTTTGTACAGAGACAGAAATAAAGGTGTGCATTCATTTCAGGAAACTTAAACTTCAGCATTGTGTATAAAGCAAAAGATAACATATCAAGGTTTGCAGTTTGACAGGGAAAATGTCTTCTTGACCCTTTTATGGTTAAAAAGAGAGGACAAAAAAGGAGTACTTGTAACTCTTGCATCTTCTCCATTAATATTTGCTTTAGACTTTGACTCATAAACAATGGGATTAAAATGGAAGGTCTTTTTCAAAGCTGGTAAAGAAAAGCACTTTTTCATTTTTTTGTGTGTGTGAATGCCTTTAAGAAATGAATAGAGTCATTCATCTGAAAAAAAAGTATTGACATTTTTATGGAGTTGTTTTTGGAAAGATCCAACGTTTAATATTAAATTCAACATATGGTTGTGGTCAAATTGTGCTCCTACTGTGTAAAATGCATGAATAACAACTTACTGCATTCTCCTGGCCAATATACGGAGAGAAGGTTGATTAATTTAACTAGTATCCCTTAATCTCCTGCCTTGGCTTCCATCCCATTTTGCAAGGGTTTGATAAATCTTACGTCCCCTGAGGAGTATTACAATTCCTAATAGTCTTATGCTATTAGGAAGAAGCAAGGCTCAACTGTACCAAAAACATCCAGCACATGAAATTGTATAAATAATTTAGCTTTTCCAATTTAATTTTTTTTACAGCTTTTCTTTGCAGACCATGATAAGAGATGTTAGTTCAGTCAACTGTAAGTAAAAAAAAAAAAAAAAAAAAGGAAAATACTCTTACTCTTCAGGGGAATTGTATGCAAAGGTAGGGCTCTTTTTGTCACTGTTTGCAGCACTGTGTCAGGCTATCACACCAAGGTCATACATATATTTGAACCCCTTTTAAAAGAAAAATGTGCTCTGCTTAGAGTCAGCATGCTCTTAGGACCACCAGCTCCTTTCACCATGCTATTGCATGGCCCAGAAGAGGAAAGTTAGCCACTGATTTCAGCATGAAGTAGGATTCCTTGTCCTGCCACAGATTTTCTCTGTGACTGCAGGCAAATCACTCCACGCTTTCCAGTGGGCTCAGATGCACAGTCAAGCTACTCAAGTTGTGCAAATTCCTCTGCATCAAATGAGCCATAACAGTTGCCTGTACTCATTCTAGTAGCCCACAGTGAATTCAGCTTGACTTCGCTTACAGTAAAGGAAATTTAAGATAAATAGCATAACCTTGCATTTGCTATAGGCTGAGTTAACACAAGGACAGTCACCATGTCTCAGATAATGCATATTGAATTGTTCAACTGCAATATCTTGGTCATGTGACTGCAATTTATACCTCATCTATAAACTATCCTGAAGGAGATTTGAAAGGATAAATACCTTTTTTTTTAAAAAAAACAACAACAACAACAAAAACCAAAAAAATAACCAACAATGAAAAGGACTGTAAAGTTCTCAAACCTGGGACTATAAGAACCGTGCAAGAATTCAAGAGGTACACCATTCTCATACACAGGAAGAGACAATATTAGTAATTTCTGAATAGGGATACATTTTTTTTCAGAGTACAGTGAAGCCTGGCAAATTAGTTGATTGTTTTCCTATTAACTGATATAAGTGATGCACATTTTGCTTCTGTAAATATCAACAACTTTTGCATAAGATTGAATCACCTGCAACAGGCTAAACCCTGTTGTCTTCATTCTAGCAAAACTTCTGCTGCAATTAGTGAGATTTGTGAAGGACTTGGAGCTTGCAGTACATATTTCCACAAAAGGATGCTGCTTAGTTGAACTGACTAAGGGTATGAAAACAGGGCGGGTATGGAAACAGGGCGGGTATGAAAACCTTGATTCATCATTTCTATTTATTAATAATAATGCTTTGAATACTTATCTATTATTCAGAAATCTGTCTTCATATGTAGTGAATAAGTCCTATTACATCTGAAGTAAGTAAATGGCATTCTACCTTCGGTTAAGAAGGGACTTTCAGAATTCAGGATAAGCATTTGCAGGAGTAAATCTCCTCCTAAGCGACCATTCTATAGTGTTTGGTACAGAAGATGTACTTGGGGTGGTTTTGGAGGATTTGGGATGGCTCTCTGAAATAAGATATGGCTGATGTGTGCTCATTGGCTGTTATGGTTTGGGCATGTGTCTTGTTGGGTCCCCTCTTGCACCCCAAACCTTCAAACCAGGGGACAGGAAAGGGGGAAGAAGGTCTGTCTCAGGCCAGCAGCAGTTGTTTCCCATGAGACACTGCCATGACAATGCTGTCCTGAGGTGTGGAGGTGCAAGGTTGTGAGAAGAAGAAGCTTCATGGTGTGGTTTGGTTTGGTTTGTTTTGGGCCAAATTTTCTTGTGAATGATGTTTGGTTAAAACTATGTCACTTTGCAATCACATGAGGATCAGCCAATTGTGGTGAACATCTTGTGAAAAACATGCTTTGAAAGCTCAACCTCATGCAGTTCTATGGGTTTCAGGTCAAGCAAAAGCCCTCTGTGGAAAGAAAGAAATGGACCAAACCCACTGGTCCCTCTTTGTTGAGGTCCTCTTAACATCCAGGCATACACTGGAGTATTGCAGAGGTTTATGCATGAGAAATACTGTAGAAAGATGAGTCTGGAAGTGTAAAATGGGAAATTTCAGTCCATCCTGTCAGTGCACATTTTTTTCCAGATATACACAGAGGGCTCACTTCTAGCATTTGTACAGCCTGAGAGTGTGGGGACAACTTCTGGTCAAGAAGAACAGGATCCAGCTGGCCTGCTGTTTGGGTCCACCTTTTACAACCATTCTGACCAGTCTCCCAGACAATTCAAAATCTGTCTGGACACACCTCTGTAGGCATTTATTCCTAATGCTGTAGGCTTGGCCCTGTGATTTCTCAGAGCCATGTGACTGGATATACAGGGTCCACTTGGGAATTAACTCTGACCAAAAGCCTCAGAAAGCACATCTTATCCCAGATCTCTCAAGGAAATTTTACTTCCATGTGGTTTTCAGACTTGTGCTTTCATGGCCAGAAAACAGAACACAGAATTCCAAATCCAAAGTGGGAGATAAAACCTGAATATCAGCCTCTTGTTCTTTTAAAAACACAGACATATTTATTTCCCTATTCCTAGTTTCATGTACATTGTACTTCATATGCTTGCTGTAATAACACCACAAAAGACTTCATAAATGCACTAGTCAGTGGGGAATGCTATGCCTGCTTGTGATTTTACACATCTTTCTCTAAGCCAGAAAATCTAAATGTAAAATGTAGTATTCAGAGACACTGAGTGGGGTTTTGTAGTGCTCTCTGGAGGATGCTGGATTCATAAAACAATGAATGGATTACAGTCATCGATAGAGTTAGCTTTTCCATCTGTGGCAGACATACAGTATACACTTGGTAACGTGCTTCATATTAATAAACCACCCAAGTATAATTCATTGCAGGTTGCAGCTATAAATCAGAAATAGCCTTAGTTTTGTTCAGCTGTCATGACTGAGAGAGCATCAGGAGGTGGGGGCTGTTTGTAAAGAGGCGAGAGGGGGTGCAGCACTTTGACCTCTCCCTGGAGTGTGAAGTGTGTCACACCACGGCTGTCCATGGAGATGCATCGCATGACTCAGTGCCCTGTCACAAGTAAAAAGCCACCTTGTCACCTACTGTCATTTTTTTGTCTTGCTGTGTTCTGCTGGGAAAGCGATGCAAAGAAATGCTGCAGAAATGGTGCAATGCAAAAGCAAGCATGCTTGCCAGCAGCCAAATCCCGCGGGTACTGATGCCGTTGTTACGCTCTGGAAATGCATGTGTCTGACCTGGGCACAAACCAACCCAGAGACAGAATAGAATAGAATAGAATAGAATAGAATAGAATAGAATAGAATATTTTCAGCTGGAAGGGACCTAGCGTGATCATCTTGTCCGACATGCCTGACCACTTAAGGACTGACCAAAAGATCAGAGTCAGTCCCAGAAACTCCCAGCTATAGGTAACTTTCCTCTACTCCTGACATTTTAGTGGCATTAGACAAATCATTTCAGACCTGATTCATGTCCCATTAAAGCTGATAAGTTTGTTTTTCCCTCTGACTTCAGTGGAAGCTCTCGCAGTCGCTTAATCTCTCAGCTTCCCTGTCTTTGCCTAAGAAATTGGGATAAGCATGCCTAACTCAAAGAGGTGTTCTGAGGATTAATTAGTTAACATTTGTAGGGCATTTTGAGGATAAAAAATTCTGAATATCAGTATGATCACACCTGGCTGTGTGTGTGTCTCTGTGTGTTTGTGCACAAAATGAATACCATACTTCCATGGGTAGAACTTGCGTATCAGATAAGCTGCATGCCTATGCAAATAAATCCTCAAGCAAATAAAAGTGTTCAAATATTCCTCAGGCAACATGCAGGAAAGCAGAGGCAAAGGCAGAGGGCAGCAGAAGCAGGGGGAGATGTGAAGAGAATCAGAAATGTGTGAGGGGGGAAATCTGGGAGAGGGGAAATCTCTTTCTACAATTGCTTATGTATAAGCTCTATGAATCACAGGCTGTGCACATGAAAACATGGTATTTCAAAATTATTTTTACATTATGATTTAGCCATGCATTATGTTTTATGGTGACATGACCTCATTGTTTAGAGATTTTTGGTGTACAGTGTAACAGTCTTTGTATGGCAATAATTGTAGCTCATACGTTAATTTTTGGCATTCCTCATATATTCATTCAGTCACTGGAATGTGCGTAGCTGAAAACTAGCACATTGTAACTGAACAAACAGTGGATTAAATGTGCCTGTTTTGTCTTCTTTACTAAGCTAGGTGGGATCAAATCTATCTGCTCCTGTGCCAGAGTTTAATTATATTTTTATTCTGAGTGCCAACATTTTACAAAATGAAATGAAGCAACGACAGGAGAAAACACAGCATCATTCAAATAGGCTTTAATCAGGTCTTGGAAGGATAATAGAAAGCAACTGAAGCAGGTTTGTTAATTCAGTTGGTTTCAGCTCATTTTAAAACCAATACACATGGCTGTTATTTCAGAGATGATCAGCAATGGTCTGTCTGGGACCGCAAGCTGCAACTGCAGAGTGGATAGCAGGATAACAGCATGTTTAGATGCCCACACAGAGGTAGCTGCCACACTGCTAGCGACAGACAATTAACATAAGGACATGGAAGTGGCTGCTGTGTAGGAATGTATCGTGCATAGGCATAGCAGTAAATGATGGTCCATATCTATGCAATTAACTGTGAGCTACAAGCCTGCAGTGAACAATGGCAGTGCACATTGCAGTTATTGCTTTTGTATTTTGTAATCTCGAGTACAGACACATTTCTCAACATTTCCTAGTCAACCACATAATTCTAAATGTTTAGAAGGTGTGGACTGGATTTAATTGTGAGAGGATTTCCATGTGCGTAATGGGAAAGGGTTAGCCCATGCCTCTTTTGAAATGACACTGTGAATACGACTTATAGGAATGTGCTGTGGGAAATGATAGCCCTTAGCAATGTGTTGCGTCCTGAGGGTAAACAGCTCATCGAGTGACTACAGGCAAAGGCAGTAAGGGAGTAAGGGGAAATAAAAAAAGCAAAAAGCAAATGCAAAAAAAAAAAAAAAAAGTGGAATCAGGTAGCTTCTGCTTCTCCTCTCTAAGATCTCAAGTGCTAGCAGGAAGTGCTCTAATAATTATTTCTTCTAACAGCTGGCACTTGAGTCTTCCTTCACACCAGGAGAAGTCAGTACACAAGAGCTGGCAAGTGAGGTGGAGTCTCAGGGGAGTTTTTGTCGCTGAGGATAGCACTTTCATGCCCCATTTGGGAAAGAAAAAAGATTAAAATGCAAACTGCTTTCTGCATGAACGACCTGTCTTTCTCAGGGGCTTTTTAAAAGATGGACCTTGATGGGAGGGGTGTCTCATTGCAGTGCTTTTTACACAGGCTTTTCTCTCCCCGCTGGCTTATGTGGCCCCCCTTCCCCCTTTTCCTTGTGCCTTCTCCCTCATGGATGTTCCTTCTCACCCCATGGATGGTCCTTTTCACCCTATATCTCCTCTCCATTTCTGCCAGCACTATGGTTTGTAGGGACTTGTGTTGAACCAGACCAGAGGCTAGCCTGAGATAAAGCAACCCTGGAAGCAACACAAAAAGGAAAACTGGAGAAAATGTGTTTTCTAACATAAATCTGAATCCAAGCAAGGGCACAGTCTCATAGGCAGCAAGAAGTGTCCAGCAGCTGAAAGTGTAGTAGTTGCTGAGGAAAATGTCTTTATAACCACAGCCTGAAGGAAGAGGGAATGACCCGAACAGAGGAGGGAATAGTGCATGTGTGTTTTGACACAGACTTTAATTACATGGTCATCTATTATTTTTATTTCTCTATATGGATAATGATTAAATCGTTCTTTTTATTTCCTTTATTCAATGTATAGCTCTGAGCCCTATTAATCACAATCTAAAGCCTCATCTGAGTACAATGTTATTAAGTTCCTCATGAGTTTTTTATGGTGTTCTTTCTGTAATTTGTCAGTTCTTCACAAACATCGTGAATTTATATTCACAGCAGCCCTAGCAATTAGGTGTATTATTACCATCATTTTACAGATGGAGGACTGAAGAAAAGACAAATTATAGTCAAAGCTGTCAAAACCCTATACTAATTTTTGATGACCAGCTTTAGACACCTAGCCTATAATTTCTCAAGGGCAATAGTATTAAATAGATAATCTACATTCCAATCATCTATCCATGTGCTTCAGCCTTCTGAATTTCTGTAAATCACACCCAGAATGCAGGGAACAAAAAATATTAACAGCTGAGAGCTAATTGTAAATGGCTGGCTCTAATCCAAAATGAAAACTGTGGCAGAGGTAGGAAGATGATCTAACTGCCTTACATGCCATTAAGGGTTAAGCTGATCTTTGTACTGAAACAACTAAAGGCAGAAGTTTATATTCTGAGTTTCTACAGCTGAGTTGGGCACCTAAGTTCCCACTGGTGTCAGCAGAGCCTGGGGAGCTGCTCGTTCACCCTTCCCAGGAGACACCACCGTCTGACCAGCCCATCTATGCTCTACCAAATGCATTGACTAGGTCTCACTTGACTCTGCTGGGAACACAAACACCCAGCTGATGGACAGACACCTCCCCTGTAGACAACCAATTTATTTGCCAAAATCTGCAGCCAAGCATCTCCTCAGTGTATTTAGTAATGAAATGCTATACTTTCTACAGTATTCTTCCTTTATCCTTTCTTTGATACCTTCCATTTTCTACAGCAAAATGAAGCTATGGTACCACAGACACATTTTCATTCATCCTGTAGTCCTTATTCACATAGCACTGCCCATACTTGCTGAGTTTTCAGTACTTATTCACATCTAGTGGAAATGGATCTGTACACAGAGATGTTTCTTTCTGCGCTGTTCATGACTGTGCTATATTCCATAATGCTGTGTCTTCTTGCCTTGGTGCTCCCTTTTGACAAGCCACACTCTGACACTATAACTGCATGACTACATCTCTGGTTTTACAGCTGAATCAAAATTTTGAAGTATTAGTCCATTGTGATGTTGACCAGTGAGAATGCAACTGAAACCCCAGAAGGGATTTTAATTGTACAAAAATTAGGTTTTCTGTTTTTAATATGTTAGGTTTTGATACCAGCCAACTGTTTAGTTACCTAAATAGTCCATTAAATAAACTTTAATATATATGATAATTGAACAATCTCTAAATATCATACAGAATAACTGCAAGTCTCCCTGTTACTAGGAGAGGCAACAAAGTGGTAGTATGACCTACAGAATAGTGTACAGGTCTGGGAATAAAGGAAATGTGTATTATTCCCAGCTTCATCACTGACTTTGCAGGTGGAATTATATTAACTAAATACTGATGTCTGTACTGAAGACATCTGCATCTGGCTTCTGGCTCAGCTGATAGTCAGTGAAGAGCTAGTCAATAGAATCCACAGGGCAATTCATCGTCTCCTAAATTAGACGTCTGAAATAGGGCAGATGATTGGCACCCTAAAAGGGCATATTTATCTCCAGTGACTATAAATGGAGCCCCAGGGGCTAGCTGGGTTTTAAATGTCTACATTGTTGATGTCTAAAGTCAGGTGAGATGAATCCCACCCTCTGTATCCCCAGGCCAGTTATTTCATCTCAGTTTGCCTTTGTTATTAGTCTCTCTGAAAGAGCTAGTGCAATACCAGAAGCAGTAGAGTAGAATTAACACAGAGCTCTGCCTTGACTAATTAGTTTCTCAGTAGAGTCTTTTTATGGATCACTGGGGTATCTCTATGTGGCATGATGTTGTGCAATGTAGAAATACCCTAAGTGCTGTTATAAGAAGTCATATGGTAAAGCTCAATTAAATACCAACATCTTCCATGTAACATGGGAGTTCCTGCTGCCTTGGAGGTTCTTTTCCTCTGAAAAAAAGATTTTAAATTATATCAGTGCAATATCAATATCAGAACTTTTTTGGTACCAACGTTTTCATAGGAATCATGGTGAATTTTGCTTAGCAGAAAACCACTGTTCTTATCCTACCTTTCTTCTGTCTCCAATTTATTTCATTGTCTGGAAGACACTGAAGCAGGAAGCTTCAGAAGCAGACGCCTTGTGGCAAGCCAGAATGAATAATAGAGCTGAATTCTGGGGATAGTGCCAGGGAGTGTCATACAGGATGCTCTGCAGCAACAGCTCAGGAACTACAGGTGGAATTACATGATTTTGTGTTGCCAAGCTCTAAGGCAAGCTGGGGAAGAAAAACAGAGTCAGCAAAGAAGCAGAGGAAAGCTCCAGGTAGCTACAATTTACCCCTTTCTGGAAACCTGGAAAGTTGTAATGAGTTTGACGTTAAGTATATCCATGCAGTAAGCCTGTACAACTGTAACTCCCCATGGAATTTCCTTTTTGAACTCAACTAAAGACCAGAGGTGCTTATATTTTTAATTGTTTATGTTATTGCATCTGTGGAGATTAGAATCCTTCCTTCTCTTATTTCTGGGTAAGACCTATTCATTTCTGTCTCCAGCACTTCTGTCTAAGCTGTGCTGAGTGTGAAATACCGTAAGGGTCTCAGCAGTTCAGCAGCAATGAGCTTATCACCTTGTTTGGAAATTCAGGATAGACCTTTTCCTTCTTCCCCTCAGAATAGCCTCATATGTTCAGATTTTAGGCTGATCCTTTCTAGATGTCGGTCTCCAACACCTCTACTTACAGTTTTCAGCACTTGGTAAATAGTGCTATTGCGATCAGTGGGAATATCCTCGGGAGACGTTGCCAAATTTGTCTGTGAGAGGGATTGTTTTGGAAAGTTGGAAGCAAAATCCTCAGCTTGACCTGAGTGTCAGCTCAGAGATAAATAAAATGAAGACTTACTTTGTTCACCATAAAGTGTCAGGATCATCTAGATAGCTGTATTAGTGTATCTTCAGAAAGGAACATCTGTATGTTAACAGCACAGACACCCGTTAGAGGATTTTTCATGTCTACCTTCATGAACTGTAAGCAATCTAATTTAAGACTTCATACAAAAAATGAATAAGTATGCAGACTCAAACCCAAGGTAATCAAAAATCACCCAAGAGCAATAAAAGTTGACCTTACCCTTGTATGACCTTTGTATGTTGTTTTATCACCTTGCAGCAAAGATTTACCATGGCATTTGTGTGTGTATGTTTGTGGGATAAAGGAGGCAGTCTTTTGTTTATGGAGAAACAGTGAAATGTTGCATTTTGTATTTTCTTTTAGAGGAAGTAGAGGATATATTCAAGGGCTTGTGTTCTTGTGTTGTGTTTGAACAAGGAATAGGTTGTGGCCTGTTCATGGAGAAACTGTCAGACGGTTCTTCAGAAAAGCACCTGTCCTTGTAGCTCTCTGAACAAGAAAATAGGCATAATTTGTAATATCCTATTTGAGGTTTGGCATATTTCTCTTATGTAGTCAGCCAGCTCTGTTGGCAGGGATTTGACAGACAGAGACATGCCTACTACTGCACCCTTTTCTCCAGTTGCTTCATAGGGCAGGGTGGCTCCTGTTCTCCTTAGTCATTTGAGAGGGAGCAGCTCATTCCTTGTGCTACCGAGTAACCACTGGATTTAATTTAGCTTTATCATCTCTGCTCTTTTTCTGCCAGCAGGTGGGAGGTAACCCCTGTGTATAAAATAGCTGGTTTTAATTTTACTTCTGGTGGTGCCAATCTCTTGTAATGGACAGTTTGGTGACATTTCATTCATTAAAGGGAGCCTAAATGATTGCCTTAAGACTAAATTAGATTCTGATTTCTAGATGGCAAAATTTAGGTGAAGCAAAGCTTATTCATAGGGCCTTGCAAAATGAGCCTGACAATAATCTTTAAATACTTTAAATAAAGTGAGACATACTAAAATAACAATCATGATGTAGGTTGATAAAATGGCCCACAGTTATGTGAATCCAACCATACACTTACATTTCCTGGAAAAAAATGTTGCCACACTTGCACAAGTCTACTACTTTTTTTTCTTTTTTTTTTTTTCTTAAACATTTGACTGATATTCACAAGAGACACCAGGTAAAAGTAAATGTTTACTTCTAACTCTCTCCTGAGATGAGCAAGACTGACAATATGGGGCACTAGAAAGATGTAACATGTCAGTGGCCTCAAACTGAAATGATTTAATAGGCTCAGAAGGAGCTTGGGTTTTTTTTCATATGAAAGCCTGAAATGAAAAGTAGATATTTCCAGAATGTTCTGTCAGAAAGCAAAAAGATTTTCCCTGTTCATGAGCCAGAAGCTGGCCCACTCCAATGGCCTCTTTCTTTTTTTTAAGTGCTGATACTTTCATGCTGTTTGTATTGGAGAGGGAAAGATGCAGGAGGAGGGAGAAAAGAAAACCAATATGTTCCTATGTAAACTCAGCCAGACAGCAGCATAATACAGGAACTAGCCAAAAATACCAGTGAAGATTCAAGGCTTATATTGAAAGAATAATATGACATTTTTCAGGGTTGAAATTCAGACCTGTCTGAAATTGATTTTTTCACCCTTTATTTAAGCTCCTGATTGTATTTTTGTTCCTCGACTCCACTGATTATAATGGGATTTAAGAACTGTAATATCTAGTTTTAATTCTTCTTACATACTTTTCATCCAAAAACACTCCAAAAAAGAAATTGCAACAACATTCCTAGTTTACAGTGGAATACAGAAGCATGTGCTATAAAGATGACAGAGAATTTTCTATTTAAAAAAATGTTCCATCAGTGTAGATTTCTCTAAATGAAATTTGTCTGTTGGTTGCAAGAGACACATCCCAGAACAATGATCACCAAAGGATCAGGGCTTTTGTCAGAGCAGTCAATGACCTGTGTTGTTTACTAAACTGACCAATTCAAAGAAGAAACTCAGACTTTATTCACTAATATATCAAGGAATTCTAACTTGAGACATCTCTGATAAAACATACATAATTAAGCAAGCCATCCTCAGTCTGCTTTGAAAACAGTAGAGAAAAGTGGATTTTTATAGGAATTTTGAATTGTGATGAGTCAACCTTAGACTCGACTCACTCAGACTCCATTGGCTGTAAAGGCATCCTAGAGTGAGTAGTTCAGTTGATTACATGTCTCAGTGGAGGCATCTGCATTTAGAAAAGATTTATCCCAGCCTAAGTTTTGAAAAATTCTCAATGGATTTCAATTTCCTTTCCTGGAGGTTTGCTTAAGTGATTAAAATGAGCTTATGTTTATCCCAACTTAATGCCCTTCTCATCAGAGTATTGTGATCAATTTATAAATATTTTGAGTTTTCAGCACAATGATGAAAGGCATTGATTTCACCATTTTGTGGGAAGGGCATGTTTTTTGTGTTGCCCAAGGTTCCATGGGATGGGAACATTTTCTCAAGCATCTGTCAGAAAGGTGAGCTACCTTTTCCAAGATTGGCAGCAGAAAACCAGCAGAATTTGTGTTTCTTCAGATTCTTTGCTACATTCCTTGCTTTAGGGTATGCGGTTTTCTCTTCTGATTGGATACATAATATAGATATTTTACTTTATAGCCTGCAGTAGCAGTGGTATCTAAGAGCATTTAGGAATACTCCAGAACAATATGAAGAGTATTTAGGGATGTTCACCTTAAGGTTACTGGAAGACCTGCAAAATCAAAAGCAATATGACCATTCTACTGAAATAATAATAAATTAAGGTTTTTATTTTTCTTTTCCTGTCTAAAGGAAAAAAAAAACCATCCATCATTGACCACTGCTAGAGACTCAGCACCTGACTTGGAGACCATTGACTTGACACATCTTTGAAGTCTATGGCAATGTCAATGGTTTCTCTATGCCCAGGATTTCAACCAGTATCAAATCCTATATTCACTCATACTTGTGGATGCATTTTAATTTGTTGAGCTGATAACAGTAATCAATGAATATTGAAAGAATGCCAAACACATTTGAAATGCATATTACTAGACATTGAACAATTGCTATTTCTAGTCAAATACAGGCATTTGGGAATTTACTGCTGCTTGTTCATTCCAGATCAATAAAGATCAGCCACAAAGAGAAAGAGGACTTGCTTGCAATAACTTTGATAAAATGATAATGACTGAAAGCATTTTGAAGTTCTGCAGCTGGTTTGCCATTTCAATTACATTCAGATTAGAAATAATATTAATTATATAATAATAAATTCACAGTCATTGGCAGAATTGAAACAAGTTCAAAAAGCTGGGCTTGGGAACAGGATTTCTTTAAAAATGGACACGTGTAGAGTTATGTTGGCTTTTGACATATTTGATGAAGTTTTGTCTTTGGACCAAAGTTCTTTAGAAGTCAAGTTTGTTTCACTTAAAAAAATTATTTGTTTACCGAATGTTCCTGAAATGACTAAATCACTTTTGTATGTACTCTCTTACACAGTCAAGACTCCTCAGGAACAACTTCTTCCTGATGGTAGGCACACACATCGAAGCCCACAAGGAGGATCTCTACTTGTAAAGACCGCCTTTCTATTACAACCAGAGTGAATTCAGCCCAAAATGATGTATTGAGACTCAACAGCACCAGGGTCTCCTTCAAAGCAGGGATCAGCCCCATCAGCCTATGCCCTGAAATAGCACTGCAATTAGGCAATATAATTATTGTGAGATTGTTTATGCATATGTATTGTATGTGGACCCTGAGAATCAACAACTGGTTGAGCAGCTGGTATTGGTGACAAGAATTTGCTTTACAAAACCACAGTGCTCTTTGAGGACTGAGAGCTGCTGAGAAGAGGTAGGATCAACCTGATCAAGTGGGGCAAAAATATCATTGCCAAGAGGCTGGCCAACCTGCTGAGGAGAGCTTTAAACTGAAAACGACTGGGGAAAGAGATGATAACCCACAGTCAAGTGGGGAAGTGGTAGACTGGCTGATGTGGAAGGAGACACTGCAAAATCAACAAGATAAAAGGCAGCCCACTGTAACTCTGTACACACAAGTAAAGACGTGCTAGGAGCAGACCATTGTTGGGGGGAATGCTCACTCTTTTTCTAGGAAGCCAGTGATACAGCAAAGAACAAACAGAGAGAATGAGATGTCTGCATGCAGTTGCAAGGCTACGATCTCATCAAGATTACAGAGGGATGGATGATGGGATAGAGCACACCTTCAGCAAAATTACCCAGATGGTATCCAGATAGAAGTAACTGATATACCAGATAGCAGTGCTGCCATTCAGACAGACCTGCACAGGCTGGAAAAAGGGGACAACAGGAACCTCATGAAGCTGAGCAAAGGGAAATGTCAAAGGCCTGACCCAAGGAGAGGAAAAACCCCATGCACCTGGATAGGCTGGGGGCCAACTGGCTGGAAAGCAGCTTTGCAAGAAAGACCCTACAGGCCCTGGTGGACATCAAGTTGAACACGAGCCAGCAATGTGCCCTTACAGCAGAGCAGGCCAACAGCCTCCTGGACTGCATTAGGAAGAACACTGTGAGCAGGTCCAGGAAGGTGATCTTTCTTCTGTGCTCAGCACTGGTGGGATAAATCTGGAGTGCTTGGTCCAGTTCTGGGTTGCCCAGTACAGGAGAGACCTGGACATACTGGAGTGAGTCCAGCAAAGTGGCCATACCTATGTTTAAGGGGCTGGATCATCTGTAAAGGAGAGGCTGAGAGAGCTGTGAATATTCAGCTTGGAGAAGAGGAAGCTCAGGGGGATCTTATCCATATGTATTAATAGCTGGTGGGAGGGTGTGAAGAAGATGGAGCCAGAATTTTCCCAAGTGGCATTCAGTGGCAGAAGAGCCAATAGGCACCAACTAAAATACAAGAAATTCCATATAAACATAAGAAGAAAATTTTACTGTAAGTTGGGTCAGACAATTCTACAGCTGTTTTCCCAGAAAGATAGTGGAATCTCCATCACTGAAGGTATTCAAAATCTGACTGAACTTGAGCAATCCTGGTTGGAGCAGGGGGGTGGAGTAAATGATCTCCAGACGTCCCTGCTGACCCTGACTACGCTGTGCTTCTGTGATTTTATGCATTATTAAATTTGGTTAAAAACCAAACGTGAATACTTACAAGAACTGATTGAAGTTAGACCTATGTATTCATGCTGGAATACCATCACTGTGCATGTTTGTTTTCATTAACTTAAGTAGTGGATGTTCAGCAGTTTGGGAAAGTAATTAATTTTCACAATAATGAAGCCACATTTCTGAACATTTTTAGTTGCTGAATTCCATTTATTTCAGGGAGAGTAAGGTACATAAATACCTCTGAAGGGAAAAATCCCAGGTGCTTAAATTTAAATTTTACTTTTTTCACTTCAGGCCTCCAAATCAGACTAAATTGTCATGTAGTTTTGACTAACAGGAGCAAGCAGAGCTGATACAGTAGTATGCAAATTTAGCTGAAGGAATCATAAATAAGTTCCCTAATTTTAGGTGTATTCCCTCAATGGTGCTGTGTTTATGGAAATGAAACTGCCATTGAAAGTCAAATTTATTCCTACATATTTTAGTTTAGGTCTATTTTTAGTAATTGATACATCTTCCCAGAACTCAGCTAACAATTATAAAAAATAAACCTGCATTTAAGTATTTAAGAGCATGTTCTGTCTGGATAATTTTCTCCTAGAGTAGTTTTTTCTAAATATAGAAATTATGAAGTCTCTTTAAATATTAAGACTGCTTTTTTTAAGGAGTTTGAAATAATTCTAGCACATTTCTTAGTTTAAGAACCAGGGAGGACTCATTGACTTCACTGGAATTACAGGTCTAAAATTATGGACACTATTAAATGCTATTGTGTCTGTTTTTCTCTGCCTAGCAGAAACAATATAAATACACATGTACTTCTAGGTTACAAATAACTGCATTTACTAAACATGTACAAAGATTCAGTCCTGGCTGTGTGCCCTGATTAGTTTCTAGTGAATTCTAATGCAAAATACTGTGAATACCATTAAAGAGCTGATAAAATGTTTAAAAGTGTGCTGTTCTATTTTTGTGTTAACATAACCATCTTCCTAGATATGTCTCCAGTGAAGGGGGAGGGAAGGCAGAAATGGGTCCCTCACCATATTCTATGCATGAAAAATTCTATATGTTGGAATATCAAATCTAACTAGTTTAAAAAGATGTGTCACTCACTGATACTATATCTTATAAATGAAGTCAACCACAAATTATATTTTAGAGAAGTAAAATAAGCCAAACACACAGCAGTAAAAATAGCAACCTCTAGTCAAAGCTAAAGATGAAGTATTTGTGCATAACAAAGCCAGTGGATTTTAATGATGCAGTAAAGGCAATCTGGTGTATCGTTTAGAAATTAATTCTGCGTATGTAGATAATCTAAAGCTGAAACATGAAGTACCTTTCCTTGTTTGAAGCAGCATTGGGGTTATAAGCAATAATTACTTAATGCTAATTTGTTTATAATAGGTTTGATTTATTTCAACTTTTATCATCTAATTAATGGAGTGTATATCAGTTGTATTCAATTTTCATTCTTAGCTCAAAGTAATATCTCAATTTTCTTGAATTTGGCACTAGCTCAAACAGCCCTTGAAGAGTCTGCCTCCCACACCCTTCAGAATCTCCCTTCCTTGAGGAAATCCTCTTTCTAAAATTTCCTTTTCATTTCCTGTTTTCCAAATAATACAAGACGAGACTCAGCATCCTGACTTCCAGAATGTGGCCTGAGACATAGCTGAAGCTATTCAGTAGTTTGCAAGTTTGCATCCACCAATTCTTGTATTAGAAACAATTCTGTTCTTTTCAGGGAATTAACCCAAATTTACACTAGAGTCAGAAATGTTGGTTGATTGCCTGGGCTTTATGAGCATTTGGTATCCATTTTGTCTCCATTTCAACTTGTTTAATGTAGTGTCTGCAAAGCACTGCAGAACCACATAAATGAGCAGGAACTCCTCCAACTGCCAAAACTTCAATTCTGTTAGACCTGGGGCTTGAGCATGTCTTCCCACACTGTTTCTCCAGACCAGGCGGGATGGGATACGACCAAAGTGACTACCAGAGCTCTCAATTCCCTGTTCAGAGCTGATTAGCCAGTGTGGTAGGAGGCAGTGATAACCCAAAATTTGTTCCCTAGAAGGAGAATAAAAAAAATCGCAGTATCTTCTATCTCTTGCTGTTTTCTGGTCCTTCTCCTAGGTACCTACCTGGGAATGTCCGCTCATTCTGTTCAAAGATTGAAGTGTTGAACTTGAAAGGGCAAAACTATTGAAATAAAAGCAGAGATGAATTTTTTGAAAGTAGCTGTTTAGCCGTGGCTTACTGAATCCCTATTGAAGCTATGAAGTAGACTTGGCCTGATTTCATATGGGAGTTGACAGAACTCCACGTTTTTGAAAAGCAGGTTACACATATTTAAGAACCTATATTTAGACTACTGTTTTTGAAACCTTGGATGAGATTTTCATTCCAGCTGTGGCAAGCTTCAAATTCCCTCAGTGCTTTCATGAGTTTTGTCTTATAGTGACCAGTCACAGAGGAAAAGACAGCTTTTCATAGGGCAACAATAATCTGGCATTTCTCTTGCATTGTGTCTAATTAACTCAACCCATCTCATGAGAGGATCAGGCCAGTCCAAGAGAAAAGGCTTTGATTTGCCTTTCAGAGAAACTGGATTGTAGCTGAATTTTTTTGTATGTCTGGAAAGTCATGACCCTCTTCCCTTTTCCCTTCTCCTCCTAAGACCAGTGGTATTTCTTCTTTGTTTATGTGATTTTTCACTGTGGTAATGTTTCCTGTATTTTATTTTCCCTATCTACTGGAAGCAGCCTTGTGATTATTTTATGAGAGTTTGTTTCATCCCATCAGCTTATGTTTTGTAGGAAAGTGTTTGCCTGGTCTTAGACTTCTCTCACTCCATCAGAAGAATGACCTGGCTTCTGCTTCTGCGTCCCTGGCAAAGGTCTATGCACATGCCCTGAAAATTTCTCAGCTACTGAGCAAAGTCTTACTGTTTAATTTATTTATTTTTCATCTCACAGTGAGCATTATTGTGGCATGAAACCATCACTAGCATTTGGGCATTCAAGAAGAGGAAGCAAGAGAGGGCTCTGAGTTTGGACCTACTCCCTTACACACAGGGCTGTGCAGGACTGGCAGCCCTGCTGCCACCTACCCCATGGAGCTGCCCCCTTCCCTGCAGCTGCCGGACCCCTCACAACAGAGAGGGGGTGGAGAGTCTCCTTTCATGCCCCTCTTACCACCTCATTCTCTCGTCATTTTGGATCCCCACTTCCCCAAATGGGTCTTTCACCATATGTGAAAACCCAATTCATCGGCTTTGTTGAGAGAGGGTGGCCATGAACTAGGCAAAATGTCGAGCAAGATCTAATCCTGCTTTCATGGAAAGGGCTTTGTGTTGGCGTTTTTCAACCTGTGAAGCCAATTGATCCAGTAGTCTCAGAAGCCTTCTGATAAATCGAAGCTACCTCCCTTGTCTTTGCTACATGAACCTATTTCGCTCCTGGTCTCTGTTGTGTACTCTGTAACTATCTTTGCACAAAATGGAGACATTTAGGAAATAATTATATTGACTCTTTACATTCTCGGCCTTTTATTCTTTAATTCTGATGCTAATAAACACCAAAATTTATATCCCTCCTGCCAAACACTGCATGCCTTCAGGCACTGGTGTAGTTTATATGCACATCGTCTCTAAATCATAGTAAGTAGACTGCATATCGCCTGTTAGGTGAAGTCTAATGAGCAGTTTTATTTTTAGAAGCAGAACTATATCCTTTGATTTCTATTGTATTTTTTTTTTTTATTGCTGGAATAATATTTGTTTGTCTTGTGCTCTGCAGCTGCATATCAAGCTGAATGCTTTGGGGATTTGTTATTCTCTGCAACAAAGCCTGATATTCCTTCCTGGTCAGTATGTGACTGCACCTGGATCATCTACTGCATTTCTAATGTCTGTAACAGATATTTCCTGTTTTGGGATTCTTTCCATTGTTCTCTGCTTTGAACTTCACTTGCCTTCTTTAGGCAAGATGTTTAAATTATTGAAGCCTTAGACACCCATTCCTGCATAGTGACCCATTACTTTTTCTTCCTTTACTGTAGGTAATGTACAAAAGTGGAGTTTTTCAGAAGCCTTATCTTGTATGATGAGATCTTATTTTTAAACACAATCTGCATCAGTGCCATCACATTACTTTTTTAAACTCATGAAGTTAAAATGATGGAAAGCTTTTGTGGATTCAGCTAAATTATTTTACAATTATTTCTTCTTGATTTAATTTAATTAATTAACTACATGTAAGTGTGATTACAAGTGCTTTGGAGTAATTGCTGTCTCTTCCTAAGTGTTTGTACAGAAGCTGAAACAATGAAGACAGTCCTATGAATAGTAATAATTTAAGGAAGAAGGTTCAATTCAATGTGTATTTTAATGAAATTTGTATACCTTATCTCTTCCCTTGACTATAAAGTGTGTAAATGCATTAATAAGGACAGACATCGTATACTGTTATATACAACACCGTGATTTAAAACCCCAAACTGAAAAACATAGTGTCTTTGTTCCCACAGTAAACAAGTGAAAGAGCTTAAAATTCAAAGTATTTTCTATCTCATTTAATATTAACTTAGTAAATAAGAATACATCTAACAACAGAGAAGAGTCTTGCAGTGAAGTGTTGAAATTCTGTTCAGACTAGCACTTGCAAGGTCCTATTAAGAATAAAAGAGAAGGAAAAAGATAAAATGTGCTAGAATAGTTGTGAAGAGAAAGTGTTTAGCTGATCGAAAAATCAGAATTAAAAAGGAAGAATATAGCTAGATATAGATGTGATAAGTTGAAACCACAAAGAGAGTTGAAGTTTCTCTAGGTATAATCACATAAGATGAATTCTGACAGAAGTATGTGAGATATTAAGAAGATATAATGAATTATGAGTGGTCAGGACTAAAATATTACATTTCTCCAAAAATGGAATTCTCCCTAATGCAGAGGTAAAAATGCTTTTTAAGGCCAGGATCTGAGACATCCTTTTTTCCTTCCTTCCCTTTTTTTTTTTTTTTTTTTTTTTTCTTTCTTTCTCTCACACAACTCTCAGGGACTTAAGTGGGATTTACTTGTGAGAGAAAAGATAAAAGTAGCAAGTACTAGCATTCGTGAAAATGCTCCATCCAGCTGACTTTGCCATGCTCTACTTAATTTATGAAACTTGACAGAGTTGGGAAAAATGAAAGAATGCTGTTGTATTCATTCAGGCTAAACATATCTAATAAAGCATTCTGGCTGGAAAGTGCTTCACC
Source organism: Pterocles gutturalis (assembly GCF_000699245.1). NCBI lineage: Eukaryota > Metazoa > Chordata > Aves > Pterocliformes > Pteroclidae > Pterocles > Pterocles gutturalis. The sequence goes on from NW_010120502.1 coordinate 23,064, forward strand.
TTTTGATCAGCTGTATTAGTCCAATACAGTGGAATGAAATACACAGATAAATGATTGCACCAAAGATTTTTAAGACAGTGTTGTAGCCTGTTTGCAGCCCACTAAACGATAAAATTATTCCAAACCGAATATCTGTACACATGCAATTACCAATGATTCTTTTAATTTTCTTTGATGCATACAGAAAGAAAATCTTCAGAGGTGGAGGAAGGAAATTATGCATTAAATTTTTTTCAACTCCAGATGTATTGTTCAAAAGCTAAACAGAACCAGTCGGTGATGAACATTTATAGTGTAGCCATTGATGTATGTGGTCATTTAGTAGTAGAACTGACACTGTCAACCTGTTTCAAGTTTCAACTGCCCCTTCTTAGTAAAATGCAAGTCCTCTAGGAAACACAACTGACTGTAATATAACTGATATTGTTGATAGCATAACACCAAATGTGTATCTGCTAATGTGTAAAGGGTGGTTACTGGTTTCGCTGGGGTCAATGAGCTTGTCATGATCTTTGCGCTAAGCAATGTGTTTTGTGCTCAGCTATATGCTTAGCTTTGCCTGCCCTGGGGAGCAGAACATGTGAGATCATTATATTGTTTTATTAGGTCATTTCCATCACATGTAAACACACCACACTTAAAGACTTCAAACTTTACCACTCTGCCTCTTGGAACATCGTGAGGAATGCCTTCTTCATTAAAGGCTGGGTGGCCCACTTTTCAGATCTTACTTGCAGAACCTCTCTGATAGGCAATCTGAAAAACCAACTCAGAGCACAGCATCCATATAGGTGTGTCCTCGAATAATTTATCTTTAGACTGAAGAGAAAAATATAGAAGGACAGACATAGGTGAAATGCAAGTAGAATTACAGGCCTTTGCAATTCTGCAGTTCAGCCAAATGGTAACTTTTACCATATGTATTTTCCTTCACGTCCACCCTGCAGGGCTGTGATCTCCACCAGACCCTTGCAGAACAGTGCACAGAGAGCAGGAAAGACGGAGCATGGGCAACCCAGTCAGCAGTGAGCAACAGATTTGTCTACACATATTATCCCTTCTCCCTGATGCACATGATTGTCTTAAGTACACATAAATAGATTTATTGTCCCCTCCAGCCTTCTGTCAGACTCTCACTTTCACTGTGACCCAGCATCTAAGGTACTACATATTTAGTCATGTATTAGAGAGAAGTAGCCTCTGTTTATCACAGCACGTGATGGGTTTATGGCATAAAATAGCATCCTGGGAGAGTGCTTGCTAAATCAGATGCTGATTGCGGGTGATGCTAACCCATGAATGCAGGAATTGAAAGCACCGTTCTACAGAAGTGTGAGATGGTATGCAAAGAGCGACCCTCAGACATAATATATGAAACCCCATGTGTTGGTATTCCCTGGGTGTTTGCCTAATAGCTGGTCTATTTCCTTAGGCCTAGTGTTACAATTTTATTTTGTTAGTAAATGCACACATTTCAGATAAAAGGGAAGCATGAAGCCATTGGCTTGCGGAGTCTAATCACACCCTGGTACACCGAGAGCAGAGGGAACATGAATGTAAATGACTTAGTCATGAAACAGGGCAGGAATCAGATACTCCAGCTCACTGCAGAGACAAATGCTTCTAACATTTAGCTGGTGCAGACCATCAGTTCTCAAAGATCAGGCTTTTTACAACACTGAACCAGCTGAAGCATCAGCTAAGGAAAGTTTTCCAAGTACACCTTGAATATACAGCCCCTGTGACATAACTAACAGCAGCAATAGTGTTTACAGGCACCACACTGTAAACAAGTTCCAGCATTGTAAAGTGTGAAATGTATGTGTCAAGATTATTATGCTTCCCTTGCCTCAGGCTGATTAGTGCAAATTAATATTTCACACTAATCAGCATGAGCAGTTAACACACAATTTGGATTTATGGAATTCAGCTGATTGCATTAAAGATGTATTTAGGCTATTTTTGCATTGTGCAAATAGAACAAAAATATCTGAACTGCTTCCAGTAACGGGTTTTTTATTAGTTCTAGTGTTACTGTCACCCTTCATATAGCAATATACAGTCAACATGGTAGTGGTTTTATGGATATCTGATACTTATAAAACCCATAGTTCATACTGAATGAAAAAGTCATGCTTAACATTTAGGCAATGACTAGTCAAATTTTAAGCAACAAAAAATATATTTTAAACATACTTTATAAACATCCAAACAAAAAATAGGTAGTCTGAAATTTCATCCTGAAACTGCTTATGAAACTCACTTCTCAGGTGAAATAGTTATTCTGGATATTATGAGTATAAATCAGTGTTTTTGTTTGGCTGGATCAAGCAATGTTTACATCAGTTTCCTTCTGTGAGGAAGAAACAAGAATGACCACTTGCCACACTAAAGACTAAATGCGAACCCCATCTGTTAAATCAGGCTTTCCCAAATGAGCACACTTAATCTCACAGATCCTTTCAAAAACCAAAGTCTCATGCAGATGTCATCCTCAATTGTTTTGGGGAACACATAACCCACTATAATTTCTGGGAAGGTTACTAAGGAAGTTCTCATTGACTTCTGTGGAAGCTGGTTCAGGTGCAGCATTTTCGGAACTTAATTTAGCTCGTAGCTCTTACAGTTGTCTAGAAAATCTTTGCAACATTGATTTCAAACACCAATTGGATGGCACAGGAACTGATAGATCAATTTTTTAGATACTGTATTTGATTTCCAGCAAGAATACATCTGAGTATTTTGCACTAATTAAAACCACACACACACACGTGGACACACGGACACACACACACACACACACATAAACGTGACTCCAAATTAGGAATTAACTTTTGCAAATTAAACTCAGTATTTATTTGGACCAGTCTCACACTATGACTACAACAGATTATGTCCGCATAGCAAGAGGATATATTGTCCTCTGTAGAAGGTCTGGCCAGTGGTGAGTCCATGTTTTACCTGGTGCCAGACTCCAAAGTTATTTTCTTCCCTCATTGATATCTATCTGAACTTCTTGAGACCATTGGAGTAGCTTTGGATCCATAGTGACATAACCAAGAACAGAACTTGAATCTCAGTTGATGTGGTGACACACATTGATCCTTCAATCTTTACAGAATGAGTTCTGAGTTTGGTGATATTTTTGACTTATCTTCAGGAAATAAAGACCTCTGAGGTTTGTCTAAGGTCAGTATCTCCATAGTCCATAAAAACTATACAGGGGTGTTTTTAAATACAGACATGATATTTTTTTTATTTGGCTTTGGGTTATGAGAAGTAATTCTTAATATTTTCTTGCTGAAGTGCAAAAACCTAAAGACAATTAGTGGAGGACTGTATAAAAGAACTATTGCAGCTCTCTTTCTTCAGACAAATAACAGATGTCTGTATTGGGCTGTTTGGATGCCAACCCAGAATCCTGCAAGGCTCCTCCCCTGATGAGGATACCTATTGTATGCTGCAAAATGGCCCTGAGCCATTTGCATCACTGTATGAGGTCTGCTTTGTACCACAAAAAATGAATAAATATATTTCATTACCTAATAGTTATTCATAATCCACATTCTACCATTATAATTTAAATGAGTTCTCTTCAATTTTCTTATTTGCTGATCTAAATCCACCATTGCTCTTCCCTCTGATTTGCTTAGTAATACATATAGAAAATTATGTAATTAGGCTTGTCAACACAAAGAACGTGTAATGTTCTTACACATACTATAATTGAGGCCCATATGTCAACAAATGACAACTTTAATAAAAGAAGTGCTCGCTTCATATGGGATGTCCACACACTCCTTTAATAAACACTGAAAAATTTACTGCCACAGCAAGACATTTTAGGACTTTAGCACTAGGAGGAAAAAAGTTTAACCATAACTGAAAACGTATGTCCAGAAGAAAGAACCCAGCTCTCCACACTGGCAGGTCTTACTGCTGATTTAAATTTCGGCAAGTACATATAGTGAAGCATGTTAAACCTTGAAACCTGACCTCATACATGGCCAAAAAACCCAATTAGAACTGCTTGAATTGAAGCTGTGATAGGGTGCTGGGTCTCCTCTGGATCCACGCCAAGTTAGTGTTATTTGTGCTTTTTTGGACTGCTGACTTTTACGCAGCTCATGCTCCTTTGAAATACTTCTATGCTTAATGGGTGTATGCCAGTGAAAAAGACAGAAGGTGCCTTCCTTTCACAGATTCCTCTCCACATTTGGCAAAGTCAAGTATGGACTGCTATGGAGAGCTTTTGATTCACATGTTTTTTGAAGGTTTCCAATTTCATATATTGACATGCTGTCCTGGGTTAAGCAGAGAGAGTTAACTTTCTTCATAATAGCTAGCAAGAGGCTGTGTTTTGGATTTGTGCTCAGAAGAAGCTGATAAGAACCAATGATTTGTGCTGCTGCCAAGGACGGCAGACCAGAGAAGAAGCACAGCCGGTTGCTAGCCTAGGATTTGCTCTTAGGTTAAGACTGAAAACTCAGACTAGCCAATGGTCTATTCCATAACACACACGCCATGCCCAGTATATAGGTGAGGACCCCCAGGAAGATTGTCCCTTTTAATTTCCGGGGTCCTTTCGGTTTCAAATCTCTTCTGGCTCCAGATTGCTCTCCCAAGGCCTTCTCCCCCACACCCTGGTCGGCTCTCGGTCTGGGACGCTCAGACTGTTATCTCCAGTCTGTGAGTGCCTCCAGGAGAGGTGCACCCCCCGCCTGGGGGAAACGTGAGTGTGGTTTTGGGATCGACTCTCCCTACTCCGGGATAATTAGCCGGGAACAGGCTGAGTCTTTATCATCGGGTAGGGGGGTAGTATCACTGTGTTTCACTCATTTGTATATTTGTATATAGTATTATTTTCAATATTATTGTAGTTTAGTTATTAAATTGTCATTATCTCAGCCCATGAGTCCTTTTTTCCCTTTACCCCAAAAACTGGGATACACATTTAGCAAAAGCCACTTGGCTAGTTAACACTAGAGGATCTGCCAATCGGGCTGGTCCTGCCCAGTCAGAACCTTTACATACTACCCCTTTAACTCTATCCCCTACCCTCAGATGGGGGACAGGAATTGTGTGAGCAGGTGTGTGGTTTTGGCCCCCAGCCAAGGGCTAACCCATCACACCTGCTTGTCCAGATAGTTACAAGCTAAACTGTGGTTTGAATGGCAGGCTTGCAGAACATCGTCCTGTGCAGTAAAGCTTCCTCTTTAGAAAATCAGATGTCAAGCTTCCAGCAGAGACTAAGAGAGTTAGACAGCCAGCTTATCTTGGTTTTCATAGGAATGCAACACCCACCTCCCTTAGGTGCTTTGAAAATCCTGACATAATTTATTAGTCTGTAATTTGTTTATTGAATTCTCTATTAGAGCAGGGTAAGAATAATTTACAAAAGAAGAATATGAATTATGAGACTCATATGTTTCCAAATAGAAGGGAAAAAATAGCAGCAAACTAAAGCTTTAATGAGAAGACATGATGAATGATTAATTAGTCACCCATAAATACCAGGACAGCTGATGACCAGTTAATGCGATAATAGAATAAAAATGTATGTACAAAAAGAAGTGGCCATCATATTTAACCTTAGCATAGTTAGAATAAAAAAGGTTAAATTGTATTGATTAATCAATATTTTTATTTTTATTTTTTTTTTACAAACAGGATAGAAGAATCTCAAACCCAATAAAATTCCTTATCTTTCCCTGGATTGTGTTGGTAGCTCTTCTTAAGTGTTGGAGTCCTTGGGATATCCTTCAGACAACTATTTGAGAATTTTCTAGTTTTAAATATATAACATGTCCTTTGGATATTGTGAAAGCTGCACTGTGCTGTAAAACTCATTCTGTATTTACCCATCCCCATGTAATTGAATAAGTAAGAAGAAAACATAGTGGAGCCCTCAGGGTCTCTCCACTGCTGTGGATGCTGGCAGACCCAGCTGGTTACTGCAGAAGGGGGCACAGGAATCTTTATTTAAAGTCACTCTGTTGTGGTCGTGCCCTGGATGTTTGTCAGGATGGTGGCCCAGAATTAATCTGATCACTCCCAGAGCTAAAAGCCTACTCTGCATCCTGTGTTCATCCATTTGAACAGGATCCTGAAAGGTCAGGGTGACTAATGCATGCACCACACGTATGACAAGCAGGGTTATATGCAGTTCTTTTCCAAGTATATTTGCTGCAAATACATGAGTTGTACTCCTTTTCACATGGAAACAAGGGTGTCATGTTTGTGCCTAGTCTTTTGAGCATCATGAGAAATAATTTAATAGTAAATGTATTTAACATACAGGTGTTCATTTCTGGATGCGAAATCTGAGTGGAAAAAGAGATAAATATGTGGCAGCTCTGTATAGGTATCCTAGTAATGTATGAAGAAAACATGAATCACATATATAAAGCCTCAGTCTGAAGGCTTATGAGTGGTATATTCAAATCCAACTTCAGAGCCTAGTTCAGAAGGCTTACACTTCCACAGGCTTTGACAGGAAGAGAAACATTCCCAGACAGAGGTGCCAAAAAACACCTCGACTCATCCCAACTACCTTTTTCTCATAGCAAGCAAATTGCTAACAACCTATAGAACATATGCAAATAATACTGAACCCATGACTTATGATTTATTCAGCACTTCCTGAAAATCAGAAGTCTCAGAGAAATCTCTAAATGAACTCACTATGCTGGGATGTCCAAAATCACTATGTATTCAAAAAATCGTGACCAAACTGAATAAGTTAAGAAACAACTAAGACGGGACAAATTGGTTAGATAAGGAATATTTACTGAAAGAAAAAAAATCAAATTATTAGTAAGTGTGCAGGTCATTTTCAGTCATTGGAATTACCTCTATCCCAAGAAAGTTAGAGAAGTGGGAGTATAAATAATGTATAATGATCAACTGTATGATATTTCAAGACTTTTCTGTGGCAAAGTACGGTATTCTGGAAGCAAGCAATCTGAATTAACTTGTGCTTGAAAAGTACTTTTTAGCTCTCCTTTTTATAGGGAACTCATAAAAATGGATGAAAACATGTCTCAGCTGTTCTCTAAAAGGACAGAAATGTTTGTAAACCATGATATTGGAAAATTTCCATCTTGACTTTTGAACTCCTGGTATAATAGTTTGCTAGTTAGTTACTATGGTGATAGTGCCCAAAGCATCAGCAGCTGCAACACAAAAAAAAAAAAAAAAAAGTGAAACACAAGATTACTGAAAAAGAACAGATAACCTTTATAAAGGAAATATTTTTTTTCATTTATATGTCTATCAATCAATTGTCTCATTTTTTACAGTGTCATTGTTGCTGCTGTTAATTCCCTCAGATAAATTCAGATACTTAGAAGTTAATCCACAAATAGCAAAGTTACAGAGGAAAGCTGTTCACCACACATATTTTTCACGTGTCTCTTCAGGTGATGTGAATAATTTTCTGGAAACACCTCTCTCTCTACTCTAACTACAGTGTGAACTCATGTAACCTGTTTACCCAGGTGAAATGGGTAAAATGAATTAAACATAGGTCAACATTTGCTGTAGGTTTATAGATATTTTTTACCAAGAGACCCACTGAAGTCAACAAACATAGATTATAAAAATTGCTGTAAATCTGATGATACTGTTATAGTTTATATAAAATTTTGTAGTGACTGTATATATTCACACACATACACTTTTTCTAAAGAAATTGATTGCATAATGTAAGTTTATGACCATGTGTGTGCGGTAGTTATAGTTTATTATCCATTACATATTATCACTGCAAAATCAGTTCCAAGAAGTAATTTGAATTACTAGATTTTCTCCTCCTTGCTATCATTTTCCTGCTCTTATTTTACTTTTATGACAAGTCTGTCTCTCTGGATTTCAATAGTATTGGTTATGACTAAGAGGCTACATGATGGAAAACATGATCACCTCTCTGCTTACTAGTACACAATATTTATCAATAGTTCAATGTAAAAAAAAACTTGCTGAAGGAATATGTACCTACATACAGAAAATATTTTTTGTGATCAAACTTTATTTTGAGGGCACATTTTTCTGTTTTCTCTGTACAAAGCATTTTTTATTAAAAATATTGTGAAAAAACATGAGCTGATTAAAAAAATGTACTTAAAATGTATTTATAAATTGGTTAGGTAGTTCTCTGCAGTGAGCAGAAGGCACAGCCTCATAGCAGTAGGAAAGAACTAATATTTAGTATATTTAAGGAAGCAAAATAAAGAGAAAACTAAATTTTGAATATAGCTTTAATATATTGCTATTAGGCACATAATATTTGGCTGTATTATCTGATGCCCTGAGAACTGCTCCTATTCTTAATCACTGCAATGCTCAGCATCTCTGACACTGTCCATTGGAAGTCTGACTGCAAACCTCCTGAAATCAACTGAAGGAGTAAAGGCACAGATCTTGATTAGTGTGAGAGATCTGGTACTTAAGTCTGAATGCACCTGAAGCCCCCATTTACGTCTGAAAATTGTCAGAATAATATGTCCCTGAAAAAATATACATCAAGCACACGGAAAAGAACTAATATTTTCTGATGTCTTATAAGAAAAAAACATTTATTCTCAGTCTAGAGAATAGGGATTTTTTTATATGAAAGTAGAGGTATTTTTCTTGATTTTGACAAATAAATGTGACTTTGTTCAAAGATCTTTTTTGTTTATTTATAAAAAATAAAGCTGTTATACACACAATCAAGCCTATCCTACAATATAAATATCCTTTTCACATGAGAAGTTTCGGGTTCTGATTCCATGAGGTGCAGATGTTTCTCATGCTGTGGAAAGGGGATTCATTTGACCAGACATGGACTTCCACACTGGAAACATCTATATCTGAGCTAGTCACATTAGCTTGCTTGTGACTGCAAAAAAATGGGTTTAATTATGGCATGGTAAAAGTTAGTTAGATGTCTGTATTAAGTCAGATGACTCATGCCCTAAAATGCTTTTCACTCACCAACTATGGTAAGAGACATCCCAATAATACTGGTGAAATATAGAGGTTAGTTTAGGTGAACCACATCCCAAGTGGAGAATCTTGATTTTGTGATGTCAAGCACCTCATGCCTTCATGCTCTATTTCCTGTTCTTTTACTTTCCCTAAGCTACTTGCTTCCCTTTTGAACCAGTTCTAAAGAGGACGGAAGGTGCAATGATTTCATCCACAATCATCCTGTTTCTAAACCTTATTCTATTACGAAACAGAGTAGTACATGTCAGAGGTGACTGTAATAATGAGCTACTCACGTTAGACAGCTGCAACAATCTGTCAAGGAACACGGCACACGTTTTAGCACAATAAATACTAAGATAAGCCTGAACAAAGCCTGTCAGAATTTCAGGTGCTTCCCTCCGCTTCAGCAATTCATCCCACGCTGAAACAGGAGTTGCCCTGTGTCTGTGTCTCTTTCGAAAGGGTACAGATTGAGCCAAGGCTTTGGATCTCCCCACCTGGTGAGGTGAGCCTTTTGGCCAGTCACCTTAGGCCTGTAGAGCTGGAGGTACCAACCTAAATCTCAGAGAAGATTCTCCAGGTTAAGAATTACTTAGTTGCATAGCAAATACTGTTCAGTCATTGAAAAGATCACGAAAGCTGTCACAATAAATCAACTTTTTTTTAAAAGAAAAGCTGGCTCCATTCACACAATCATGTTTTTTCTTCTAGCGTTTTTGCCAGTGGGGAAGTCAGACAGTACCAATGCCTACAGAAAGTCATTGAGAAATTTTCCAGGCAAGTGGGTTTTGCAGGTACAAGGTATCTAAGTCACACAGACTTCATTTTTACCCACTCAATTACCGTTTGCAACCTGGCCCTAAGCTGGTCAGATGAAACTTCTGCTGAAGTGAAAAATTGTGCTTATTTTCAGTAGGTGCAGAATATGATCCAGATGGGTAATAAACTTGTGGTTTAGAGGCATGAGCTGCAGTGCTCTATAGAAATATGCATGAAGAAAAGCCATTATGTGTGAGGATGGTCCTTTTATTTCAGTATGTCTAAAGGAACACATATGCTGCCTTATTCATTCTTAGCAGCAAGGTCATTTCCCAAAGGACATGCAACAAAAAAAAATTGATCTACAAACAGCTCTTACAACAGTTACTAAATATCTAGCCTTGAAAATCACTTCTAAAAGCAGAGGATGTATTGTGTTATTGTATATTGTATTTTCATCTTTCACTAGCAGAGTCAATATTTTCACTATCATCAGTCAAAGAATTGCACTGAGTCCATCTGTGTACATTCAATTGCATAAAAGTTATTCAGGTGTTACTAGGAGACCTATTATCTGTGTTTGAGCCTTTGTCTCTGAAAAAAATAGGGAAAAAAAGTCTTCTCATTTAATTAAGAGATTTGATACTAGGGGGTTTAGCAACTTAAATATGTTTCAAATGTATTTTAGGAGAGATTCTGCCATACACCAAGAAACTGCAAAGCTGGGCTGAAAGCACAGACTGCCCATGTAGTAACTGTAGGTGCAACTGGATGAAGAATTGCTTGGTGGTCGAACTAAAGGGATAGGTAGGAATTAAATTACAGTGGATATTGGTAGGGTGAGGAGTTTAGATGGGATGCAGAAAGCAAGTGAAATTGAGTGTAAAGGAGAATTTAGAAAAATATTTACATAAAAATGTGGGGACAGGAGCAGAATGGAAGGAAGCAGATCCTTCCCTAGTGTCAGAGGAAGAAGCAGATAAATTGAAGTGTGAGGGGAGGAGTTTTCACTCTTCCAGGGAAAAAAATGTCAAAAATTTCGTGCAAAATGTTCTATAATCACAACTGCAAATGGTGTCATTTTCTCTTTAGAGGCAACAAGAATCCAAGATTTAGAGAAGGAAAAAAAGTGTCCTAGGAGGTTTCAGTTTGTGCTTTATGTTTCCTGTTATTCCCTATAGCAATGGGGTCTGCCTCGTAACCTGAACCATGTTTCATTTGTTGCTCTTTTCTCCTCAAAAGGTAGTGAAATACTTCAGGATTTTGCAGTAGGACCTGTTACAGATTACAAACTCAGGTGATAGAACAAAATGGGTCATTACTTATCTGAACTACATGTTTTGCAAAAAATTATAGCTCTCTTTGAAAGAGAGAAGATTCAGTTTTGAGACAATTCTGACAACTAAATGTTTGGAGTTTTATCTAAAAATTATTAGTTTGGAGTATGTAAGAAAAAAGAAAAGGCAAAACATTCTCCATAAGGGGAAAAAATGAAACAAATCGTTTCACCGATTGTTTTTCACCAGCAAGACAAAGAAGCCTTTGTCAGCAAATTGTCTGGGTTTGTGAACATTGGCCCTGAACCTAGTTGCATGAGCTGATGCAGCCATGTGGAGAATTTATTCTTTTCCAAGGGAACTATGGGTGACACTTCTGCTATTCCTTCTGACTTTACCACAAAGTCACCTAGAATTTTAGCTTTTTGCTTATTGACATAGCAACCGCAATAACTGAGACATATCAGAATCTGGCCTTTTAATTTTGTGCCTTAACAGCTCTTAAAAAAAATCTGGAAGCAGTGAAATGGCAAGGAAGAATCAGAATGCAAAGCAGTCCAAAACTTATTATGTATAAATCTTTTAATTTTTATGCCAATCTTCTGATACTAGGGTTCTCATTTTTGAACACTTTGGATTACCAAGAAGGATTATTCTTCTCTGTTTAATAACTGGAGAATATTAAAATGTCATTACGGCTCAGTTTCCAACAACATATTTGATTGAAAGCAATAGGTGGGGCACTGAAGCTGGAATCCATTTCATGCAGGAGCAGGGTGCACTTTTTCTTGCTCTATGCTTGACAGCATTCTCCCTCTCATAACTTGGAGATCACAGCATGGACTGGAATGGAAAGCCAAGCTCTCCAGCATCACATCTCATAGCCACAGGTTTGAAAGCTAAAAGAGTTGCTACCAGGCAGAGATACCTGGTCCTTCTTCCGTTTCCTTCCCATGGGGACTGACCCAGCACACATGCTTGCCGCAGGAAACCTTGCCTCCCTGCCTACAAACAAGTCCAGGACTATTATGCTGAATTTGGGTTAAATCCAAAGGCCTGTTGTACCAGGCATGTTGAGTGTGACTCCATCCTCCCCCATGTCCAGGCATGGGGAGCCCCAAGTTGTGCATGGTGCTGCTGCTGGCTCTGCTGCTCGAATCCCCTGCTTCCAGGTGTACCACCTCTCACCTCATGTGCCCCAACCCATCCCATTGTCCTCAAACTTCACTGCAAAAGGATGAACCTAAAGAACAAGTTTTACTATTAATTGTATTTCTAGACATGGAGCTGCAGCTTTAAAGGACATGAATTTTAAAAGTGACAAATTCACTTTGAAAGCTATTGACACATAGAGACTGACGGGTGAAGGTATTTGGGTATATAAAGACACAGGGAAGCATCTATTTCAGATCCAGAATTAGTCACATATCTAAATTCCATGGAAAACAAAATGAACTAGGTTCTCAGGAATTTCTGAAATATTCATCTGCTTCCTCACGACTCTGTTTTCATTATTGTTTTCTATATCACCTTTGAGGAATAAGTAAATACTTTGTCTCTGCCCTTTCATTATTTGTGTTGCACTGTTGACTAGAGGCCAATGGCATTGTACAAAGTATGATAGATGATCTCTGTCCATCGATTAAAAATGAAGGATTTTTTTTTTTTTTTTTTTTTTTTTTTTTTTTTTTGACGTAGCATAAAGAGAGCTCTACTGGGTCAGGCAGTGGCCAGAGGAATATTTAACTCTGTGCAGTTGAAGACAGTAATTTCCTGTCTGGTGGGTTGAGTGACTGGAGCACACATCATTGTGTGGATGAGCCTATTTCTGGTTTACAGCAGATGGCACAAGATAAAATGTAAATACATTTAAATCATCAGGACTCCCCCCCCCCAATCATTATATTTCCAGTCTTTCAAAAACAATTTACCTTTTATCAGCTCCTGTTAAGTAACAACCTACATCACATCATCATGCAAATATAAGAGGACAGCTGTTTGTGACATAAAAGATAGATATCTCCTGAAACAGCTATTGTTTTGAGTTCCTGAGTCTACTAAATAGATAATTTCAATACAAATAAATGATGTAACCCAAAGTGAATCCAACAATACACTGGCAAAGTAACTTGCATGGTTTTCACAGGAGAATATTCAATCTGTGCAAACAGACAACCATCTGCAAACAGCAACATAAATGGGAAGTGTACATCTGATGTGCCTGCTCATCACGAGATCTGGTCCTCCAGGCTGCTGTGTACCCTTATCTTCTTTTGATAGCCCTGTAGGAGGACATGTTCAAAGCACTGAGTTTCCCAATGAGACCTAGGAGCCTAGGATCATTTCCAAATGGGACAGGCTTGTAAGGTCACATAGGTGTTCTAATGGAATCAAAGCCCTAGACTGCCTTGAAAAAAAAAAAAATCTGTTAGTTGTTCACTGCCAAACTCAGAGCATTAGTGAAAAACAAATTAATCCACTTTGTGAGTTAAAAATAGCACTGCTCTTTTATTGGGCAGGATGTTTTTTAAAAGAAAAATCTTAAAAATCACTATTGCTTTAAATTTCCAAGACATAAAAATCACTTGTAAAAATTCTTTTGGTTTACAAGGAGCTTACATTACACACAACCGATAAAAAATAGATTAAAAATTAAACATTTATGACCCAAGGAACTGCTGAGCAGACTTTACTCTGAGGAACATCTGTAACAACAAAACCCAGACTCCCAAAATTTGAATTTGCCTGTTGTGCTTGCTTAATTACTGCACACGCTAACTTTTTAGTCTCTGATAGGGTAATGGTGCAGTTGTAGAAAGTATTATTGCCTTAGGGATTTTCATATATAGTTTCTAGAGGGGAACATTCCCCTCTTGACATGCACACATGACTGCCGCTGCTATTAATGGAAGTTATGTGCTCCATTCAAAGGGAGAGTACACCCCTGAGTATATAACTAAATCAACAAAAAACCTATGTTACAATAATGCTAGGGGTAGGACTTAATCTACCAGAGCAAAATGTTCAGAGGTAAAGAGTGAGCACAATTTCAGCCTCACCATATGTATTAATGGTGATATTATCTTCTACCAAGGGACTCAGACTACTCTTTATACATCTAAGTTATAGAACTAAAGCAGAATGGAATGAAATTATTGTGTTACTGAGTGTATTAAGGCTGTTTTAGTTTTAACTTTGTCTTTACTTGCTGATGTGGAGCACATCAGAATCTCAACACAATAACATCAGTGAAACTTTCATCCTGTTTCTAATTTACAATTTGCTCTGGCAAATTGATTCTACACCCATATAAGTCCATTTTTACAGTGCTGGAGTAACAAAGTGAAATTGAGAATTAGGCTCCCCTAGCAACACGTTTTGCATTAAAATATATTGAACCTGTGTAACTAAAAGCTTAGCTGGAACCATTTAGTCTTCTAGATTTTTGAAGAAGAATTACAAATTCAAATTAGGATATGGTCACTTTCCTAATATTAATTTCAGGTATTCTTTTTCAATACCACAATTAATTTTTTTACTCTATAACATAAATCCTCATTTAATGAATTGCTCTTAAATTGGCTTTTAATCCCCTTATTTTTATTAATAGTTTGCATTAAGTCATTACCTTCTCGCTTCTGAGTTATGCACAGTTTAGTGCATATAAGTGTTTTACATGAAAAAACACATGGATCATGATTCTATGTATACAATTATTCAATGATGTAAACGGACATTTAGGAAAGGAGAGGTACAGCTGGTAGACAGTAAATCTTTTTCTGGTTCAGTGTCTTCAGTTTACTGATCAGTCATCAATAACAGAGATGTAGCTTTGTGTGTCCAAGCCCAGCAATGACACCGTTTTTACTTTCTAACTTTTAGAAAGTGACACGTATATAGAGATATATATGTATAACAGACAGATTATTTTTTCTTAAACTCTCTCCTACATGCAAAACCAAATGTTCCATATCTTTATGTATGAGCTATACATTTGAGTTTAAGATAGATGTCTAATTAGATACTCATTCTTGTAGCTACTTTTTTAAAATGAGGCTTGTAGCAGTGAGCAATTGAAGAAAAACATGTAAATAGAAATAAGATTTAAAAAACTCTTGAGGGAAGAAAACCATTTCTTGGCTATTGGATATACACAAAGTTACTTTTGGCAGAGTAATATATCCCTCTAAAGTACTGAATGAGGCACAAATGAAAAGTCATAAAATGCATCTGTATGAACACCACTTCTGCATTAAGCCACAGCTAATAAGGTTACAAAGATAACCATCCTTTTGTTATTTAGTGTGGATTTCCTAATTGCAAAGCACCTTATGATTTATTATAAAGACTATGATTAGATCAGGCCAAACAAATCAATATGCCTTTAATTAGTGGCACAGCTGCTGATTCACTATGCTAACACCAAAGCTCAATGAATTTAAGATCCCAGGGTTTTGTAACAATGGCCTCTAACACTGCAACTTAATTTTTTTTTTTTTCATATATGGGTAAAGCCACTATGCCAGCAAAAAAAATTACAGTCTCTACAAAAATGCATGAGCTGCTGTACAGGTTAAAAGTAGAAATAATCATCTTTTATGTCCCATCCAATAGCCATGGACATGCAATTGTATTTCAGCAAAGTACTAGCTTGTAGTACTGCACATTGGATAATATTTCATATTAATTAGTGTTGCAGCCTTCTAGCCTTTCTCTAAAGATGTCATTATGTGATTGGATACCACTGAGTCACCTAATCAATGAAACAAAAATTACTAACACAGAACAATTAATGGTGACTAATCAGTCATGTGAAATTAGGAAAACAAGAATGGTCTCCGTTGATCCTGTGTGCCCAGACAGTCACTGAACTCAAATAGCTATACTTACAAATCAACACAAACATTACGGACAGGTACTTTTCTAAATTAATGTAAGTAATGGTGACTGTTTCTTAATTTCCTTCTTAACTAGTTATTATTATAGTGATATTAAGGAAAATTGTGACACCAAAAAGCCATGGGAATGCACATTTATAATAGTAAACAGTGTACATGTGCATATTTTACAGAAAATACACTTTTAAAATGCATAAAACTGGGCGTGGTAAGAGGAGATCACATGCAATTGTGGGATAACTAGAGTGCAGAGGTCTCCGAGAAAGAGATGTGGTAGATACTTGGTCATTTTGTGATAAAGCTGTTTCCTTTAGACTTGCAGAACATGTTTAATTTGCTTAACAGATAAGAGTTAATCTCTGCCACAGAGATGTGCACTATTCAGTCAAATAACTACAAATGTGTTTGTTTTTTCCTTCTCTGTGATCTGGGACAGACACAGACAGATGCTGCTTCTATGAAGAAAAATAAGGATGAGATTAAAACTGTGCCCAAACCACAGCCATAAAAAACATTGCCAATGTTTGCAGAGAGATGTTTTAAGGAGACAGACCAGGAGGATGTGTTCAGAGGATACCCAGGGTCCCAAAAGTTTATCTCCTGCCCTTTTCCTCTACAAGTGAGTAACTTCTGTCCCTGATTCATATAAATTAGAGGATCATAGCACCCCATTATAATGTCAAAAAAAATTGCAACATGTCAGAAACCCACTCCTTTAGCTGTTTTCCTTCTCTTCTGTATTCTGAGGAACTGTAGGAGTCTAAAAATGGCTACAGACAATATGAAAAATATGTTTGAGATGTTTAAAGCCTTGCTCAGTTGTGAGTGCTCTGCTGTTTCCTGACCCTTTGGCTAGTGTCCAGTTCCTTCCCTAATGGCTCATGGGCTATGCTATGCAAAATTATGTACCCTCTCCTCCTTAGCTCTGATTTTGCTCTCTGACTCTGCTTTCTGACTCTGCTACTTCTTTTAAATTACTTCACACAAGTTTTTCTCAATCCCCTGTGTGTCTTTAAGCTTTTCTCTTTAGATTCAGAAAATTAATTATCAAAAATCGCTTTTAAAATCTAAACAATTTCTAAACCGTTGCTGCTCAGATTTTTAGGTGAAATAAGATGCATACATTTTTGACAAAATAATTTACAAGAGATTTCGACCAGCCCTAAATAATCTCTTTTAGCTTTGTGTAAACAAGATAATACTCAAAGCCCTCAAAATCTGACTTGGAACAAAATTCAAAATTCTTTTTAAGGTCATCCTATGACTCATTTATTGTGTGTATTATCTCAAAAAGGATAAAGTTTTCTGAGTCAAAAAAGACTGCTTAAATGTCTTAATTTTAAAATACTTTATTTTAAAATAGTCTATCACTATAGAAATGTTCTTTTTTACAGAAATGTCTAGCTTTTAAATAAAAGTCCTAAATGAAGAATTTTAAGATTTTCTATCTCATCTTGTTAAAAAATACCTGTATCTCACATTTTACCTCCTCATGTAAAAGAAACATCTATTAGAACTTAAAAGATGAAAAAAGTCACCCCTTTTTAGTTTTTAATATGCCCTTTTTCCCCTTCAAGCAAGAGCAAAAAAAATTAGAAAGCACTGATTTTTCTTTTCCTTAGTCCATATTCTCACTGCTGTATTTTCTCTCTCCCTCACCCCCCAATCTTTGTCCCCTCTCCTCTTGGTCTGAAGAGGTGTAGAAAAAAAGAAAAATACTCAAACTGTGTAGAGGTAGGATTCTCTGGGATTTTTGCCTTTTTAAACTAGGAAAGATAATATCATAAAACACTTCCAAAAATATATATTTTCTTCCAAAATGCATTGTGAAGTATAGTTGACAGTTATACCAAATTCCAGGTTTAACTGAATTTAGGTGGACTCCATCTTCTTCACACCCTCCCATCGTGGATAGTATCTCCCTGAGCCTTCTCCAGGCTGGGAACAGTCCCAGCTCTCTCAGCCTCTCCTTGACAGATGCTCCACAGTCCCTTAAATGTCCTTGTGGCCCTCCACTAGACTCACTCCAGTATGTCCAGGTCTCTCCTGTAGTGGGGAACCCAGCACTGGACCAAGCACTCCAGTGCAGACCAAGTTGCTTCCTCACATAACAGCAACTCCTCCTCTTACCAACACTCCCAGCCTCTCCTTCCTAAAGAACCTGCATCCTTCCATGGCAGTTCTCACTTGTGTGAGCTGTCCCGCCACATCTCCAATCCTGGTGGCACTGTAGACTTGCGATAGCACACAGACCTCTAGTTTCCCGTTTGTTCCCATGCTGCATCCATAAACGTGCAGGTACTCCAGAGAGCCACCCAGGCGTGCGGCTTTCCCAGAAAATGTGCGAGAGCTTCCCCCACCATGCGGTCTTCTTGGCATGCCTTTATTTGCATCCATACACTTGGGTGATCCATCGTCTGGGCTTGAAGGAGAGCAAGTGGAAAGTCTCTGGTCAACCTCTCTTCAGTAACACTGCATGTTAACTAGTGACAGTCAGTGCTCCCCTCTTCCTTCCAGAGCACAGGGGATTTTTTTTTACTTTTTGGTATGAACATGGGTGTTTAGCTTGTGTGATATATCATCCTGATCAAAGGACATTAACTGGTGTGTTATTGCATCCTCTCTTCATCTTGATGATTAATTAAAATACATATGTGCACATGTGTATATATATGTATGAGAAAAACAACTAGAAGGCCGTGATGCCATTTCTCATTCAGGTTGAACACCAAGATATCTCCTGTGTAACTGGACCCATTCCAACTCAGGAGCACTCTAAGCTTTTTATCTTCATTTCCAGACCACAGCTTGCTGTGCTAATAATGGAAATCAGAATTAGTATGTCTTTTATTCAGTCAGTCTATGCATACATCTAGTTACCATCTCTGAAATCAAAAGTATGTTTTCTTCTAGGTGTGGCACTCCTGGAAGAGAAGGTTTTGTTTCAGTATCAGACAGGCTGCTCCAAAATTCAGGTATTTGGAAAACAGCGATGGTTCAGTGTCACCAGGCAAGATCCCAGGGTGTCCTAAAAGCCTCTCCTGATGAAGGTCAGTGTGACAGGCAGCTCAAAGGACAGCCTGGTATTATTTCCATATAATCATAAAGGTCAGTAGCCTTTAAAATACTACAGCTAGAGGTAGCATCCCTGGAACAGTCTGGTGGAGAGCTGTTGTTGCCTTGAATTGATCATCAGGCAAGCAGAGGTCTTCACACACAAATGAGGCAGGAACTTGAGCAGGAGAGAGATATGCGTCTCTTCTTCACTTACATATTAACCTTACAAATTACAATTTAACTTAGAGATTAACCTATTATTATAGAAAGACTCATAAGTTCCAGTTGAGAGAAACTCTGCAGCCAGGAATACTGAAATTGCTTTTGAATAGCCTCACCATAATTACTAGAAATGAGAGCTACTTGGCCTTAAAGGATATCATGTGAACATGAATAGCCTTTGTGAAGTTTTAAAGGCAGCACACACACATATATCTTTCTTCATTGGGTCTGTCTGGGTTAGTGTTTATGTTTGGATCACAGGTGAGATTTCGAAGGGAACCTTCCTGTTATTCTCACCCAGTATGCTTTGGTTCACACTGTGAGCTGTCAGAGCTCACAAACTGTATGTTCAAATGAAACTAAAACTTGTCTATAGTGGCAAGCAGTGCAGCCAAATAGAAAGGGACCCTCAGACGAAATCAGCTGGTGCTGAGGTTCTGATGTTCAGTTTCTGTATATTGCAGGAGTTTTACTCTGCACTGTCTCCTGTCCACAGCCTGAGTAGGCATGAGCAGGTAGTATCAAATATAATTTTAAAAAATTGTTTACAGTGAATTATCCTATTTTTTCCAGTAGGTTTTCCTGAAGGAATTGCAGTAGGGATTTCCTGAAAAGCTTTTATTTGATCACAGATTTAATATTTTCCCTATTTTTTCTACCCTCATAAAATCATGTGCATTGTTTAGCACATGGAGATAGCATGGCCACTTGCAAGAGGGGTGACGATCTCCCTGGAACAATGTTTTGCTAAAATGTATTTTGTGCTATGGGAAATTACAAGATTCCTTCCCTCCAGCAAAAGCAACATCTAGTTACGCCTTTGACAAAGAAACATAATTTTAAATTTCACTATTAGTTGACAATTTCCCAAATACATTAAAACCTACTGCTTTCCAAGGTGCCAGTGGATGTTTATAGCTTAATGAGGAAAAGAAATGAGAATAGACTCAGATAAAAAGGGATTACATTCATTGTCAATATGTAAAAAGCCTAAGCACCAAACACACAAGTATTCTGTGCTGGTGTTGCTTTATTTACCTCGGTGTTTTGCTACCTGCCTGAAGTTGGTACCTTTACTAACTGCAGAAAGTTAGTGGCTCTGACTCTGTTTAAGGAGACTACTCCACTTAAGCAGTATAAATATCTTAAAAAAATTTCATAGCTCTTGGTTTTAAACTGGATCCTCTGAGACTATTGAGCCAGCAGCCAAGGCCAGAGTCCTGATGCTCTGTGGCTGCTAGAAGGAGCTTGACATTAATTCTAAGCATGAGGCTTGGTCACGCTGAATTAATACAAAAGACAAACAAGCAAGAGCCAATGCTACTCCTTTTCTCATAAGCAGAGCACAGGTGCTTGCAAGTAGCACTCTGCACCACCTCCACCCTCTCTGCAGGCGAGAGCAACACAGGCAGTGAGTTAAAGGACTTAAAAATATTTGCATGCATTTGATACTTCTTGAAAGTGCATCAAGGAGATTTGTCAGAATTTTAGTGGAGAGAATGGAGATGGCACAAGTGACCTTCTAGCACTTAGCCTTTTGCCCATGGTCTAGACAGGTTTGATGCATGGAAGGTTTGGACATGCAATTGTAGCACTGATCATACAATCAGGCAGTGTTTATGCTCCTCTGCTTAAAACCTGTGCTTGCAAGAGATGACAAATTTCAAAGCCACAGTTCCTGTCACCCCTAGTCTGGTGTCAGCCGCAACTGCATGCACAGCTCTCTGCAACCCCCTGCCTGATCCTTGGCGCACACTCTGCCTTCTGTCTCTTCACGTCAGTAGAAAAATCCCAGCCTCAGTTAGATCCTAGTTCCTCATTGCTGAGGTAGTAAAATTCAGGTTTGTGTGAACAGGTACAGTTCCACAGGAATTAGGGACCACAGCTCAGTTTCTGGCACTACCCAGAACCTTAATTCAGCACTGCCTTGTCCTTGCTTTCTCAACAACAACTGTTCATATTACAAAAAAAACAGTCTTTGGTCTTTCAAATTCTTAAAAAATATTACCTTACTTTGAAGTTGCAGCTTCATAATGTGTTTTTCATCATGGTTTATAGACATATTTCTAGTAGAATCTAGGCTTTTTTTCTTCCATAAAATCTCTAACACCAAATGACCCCAAAACCTTGCTGTTACTTCAGTCCTGTTAGCAGAAATATGCTGGTTCTGCCAGGTCCTGCCAATCTTCACGCACAAGCAAACCTGTGGAATTCTGAGTTGCTTGTACAAGCGGTGTTGATCACACACAGAGTGACAAAATTTCACACGGTAATTCTATTGACTACATTTAGATTATTCCGCAAATTCACAAGGCATATTATTTATTGTCATTTCAAACAGAAGGTGAAAGACTACTATGGAACTCTGAAGGTGACGTTCCACCACAGTGTATCAAATTAATAAGAGCTTTGGAAAGAGTTAAAAAAGTTGCCAGGGCATTGCATTCAAATACACTTCATTACATCAGCTGAGAAATATTTCTGCCTTGCAAGCGGAACAGTAGAAACATGAGCTATTCCCCATTACTGCTATTCACAACTGTCCATGAAACCACACGCGGCATCTTGTCATTCCCCATAGATCATGATGCATCTGTGGTGCCGGGTGGCTGCTTGGGGCTGCTTGCAGTGTGGGGCTGGCTGGGGCACTGCAGCCTGCTCATACGTGACACATTTGTACCGCTGGTGGATCTGAATACCACTGAGTTGTAAATATTGACTCAGCAGTGTGGCTGCTGCTTTCATTTTTTTTCACTGAAGAATGACATAGGAGATTATTAGGTTTAGCAGCTGACTTTTGCTTGTAGGATGGATCAATGATCATTGATAACAGAGTCACTTTTTTAGATGCTTATTTTAGTCAACACACTGTTGTAGCATGGCAACCATGATTATTCAGCTTTGCTGTAAATAGACTTTCCTTCCTCATATAAATACAAGAGCATTTTCCTTCCTTTTTTACTCTGTGGGTTACCATTATTGATCCTATAAAATAATTCGTGTATTTGCCAACACTGGTAAGTGACAGGAAGCAAAGGGATGTTTCCATTACAAAAGTTCCTCTCTTTTTTGTATTATTCTTGGCACTTAGCTCACATGCAGTTTTACTGAGAAGTCCCAGCTAAAACAGGAGACAGGTTATGGTGCTTCTGGTTATATGGACTTCATAAAAAAAGTAACCTTCTCTCCACCTTGCTGGAGTTTCCACTCCAACGCTAGACAAAAACTTGAAAAATGTCATCTCTAAGTTGTTGTAGTGATTTTGTGTCCACTTTAAAGAACTCATTTCTTGGTTGAAGCACTTTGAGCCAGTAACATATTAGATTCATAATTAAAATATTCTGCCTAAGAAGACAATGTGAAATGAATAAACTAAGATTTCCTTTTGGAAAGTAGTTGTTCCTTGAGAACGTAAAGAGTGTTTTCCTATGGCCCGTGCCTAAGTGACATCTGAATATTTAATATTTGTCACAATGATCACACCAAGTCAGAATTTAATTTTCTGCAGAAAAGGTACACAAGAGTAAAATTTTTTTATTGAAAAGTAAAAAATAAATATTTTAATTGTAAGACAAAGAAGTGATTTTTGCACGAAGTATTTGGATTTGCTTTTTGATGAAGAATATTTTTCTTATTACAGTAGATGTTTCTTGCATCAAAACTCTAAGCACTGTTTAGCAGAAAAAAAAATGAGAAAAAAAAAATCCACTGGTAGTTGCAACCTTACTCCTCAGATTATAGACCAAGAAATAATTGCAGCATTTCTTTGATTACTAATTTCCAATAGGTAAATATGTCCATTAAAATGTCATTGACAATTCACAAAGACTACAAGAAGAAAAATGCATTGAGTAAATGATTGGCAGTTTATGACTTATTTTCTCAGACTTGGATGTTACAGTTAAATGATGCAACCATTAGATACCATAACTATTCAGACATGAAAAGAGGTTATTTATCACAACTACACAGAGGAAAATTAAATACAAGGATATAGACACTGATGGCAAGAGATTTTTTTAATAGTTCACTATAAAGACAACCACAGTCCCTGCCTAAAGAGCTTCTGTTTTATAACGATAAAACCCCCAAATGTTAGACAATAAAGGCACAATATGAATAATAAATGGTTCAAGTGATATCCAGATGCAGACAATCTATGTGTTGTTATAAACCAATTTCTAATTGTTTGCAGTCAGACAGTTAAGCCGTTAACCTGTTAGGTTTACCAGTATCTGCCTCAGTTTCCTCATTTCTCATAAAAATGACTTATGTCCTGTTTGATAAAGCCAAAGGAGACAGCTCGAGCATGCTGCACTGCTTTCATCCCTCTTAAACCCTTATGAGATACATGAATAAAATGAGGTGTATGAAGACTTTTAATGTCAGGAAAGGTTATTCTGCTCTTACAATTGCTGCTTTCCTGGGTCCTGTATTTTACATGCAGGTTTGCCTCTGAGCAGCTACGTTGGATTTACTCTAGGGAGGCAACAGCAGGCTCTGGCCCACTGTGTGCTGCATGTCAATGACTGCTAGAGGTCTAAAGCATGGCAGGGTGATACCCTGGGCCGCTGCTGGTGGGAAGTTATTATGTGGTTTGCCTGGTGATGACCCTGCTCACCCATAGCAGAGAGCTGGGGATTCCCGCTGGCTAGGATCTCATGAGCACATATCGTATTTCCAAACAGAGATCAAAAGGAAAACCTTCCATACAGTGAAAAACAATTATGTTTTCATGCATGTAAATATAAATAGAATGTGGAAAATACATGAAGAATCTTGGTTTAAATTTGAAAAGGGACAGTAGTATCCTTGTTGCAGCACCACTGTCTGCCATTCTTTCATAGTCGCAGAGTGAGTCAAACTCTGTTTTCATTTACTGCCAGCTTGCCCCCATGGACTAGTCAGGTTTGAACAGGTGTTTCTGGAAGCTGGATTTTTCTCAGATGTGCTCGGCAGGAGAGGAAGGATTCATTTTGTTGCTTGAGTCTGAAAAGAACCCAACTTTGACAGTTCCAGTTTGTGTCAAAATGTAGTATTATCTCCTGACCCCTTTTCCTTCAGAGGAAATGTTGGAGGACTGTGTTGGCAAGGGGATTATCACCATGCTTCTCTGCTCTGTTAGCTCCTCTCCTCTATTTTCCATATCCAGTTTGTGGAGTATTTATGTTTGTTTTGTGTATAGCTTCCTTTGGAATTGCCCCAGCTGGTGTCCCTCATCTCTCTGTTGTGCCGTACACTGCACAGGAGTCTGCAAAATGGAGACCATAGCAGCTCTCAAACAAGTGGCTTCTAGGAACGTGCCTAGAATGATGAGTGGATAACTCAGCTGTGGTGAGAGCTCAGGTGGTCTCTATTCCAATCCACTGCTCAAAAGGAGGTCTGCCATGAGATCAGACCATCAGGGTCTTGAAAACACTTAAGGATAGAGACAGAGCAGCCTCCCTGGACAATCTTCTTTCTCTGCTTGACTTCTTCTCCAGAAGGGTGACATACAAAGTCTTAGTTAAGTGTTCAGAGCAACTATCTCTTTTAGGCTCAGACATCAACCGAGCTGGAACGTACCTACTTTTACAAGTCCTCAGGCAACGTCTTTATTTTACTTTCACAATAACAGCCCAATTATTCCCTCTTTGATGCTGTGAGCAGGTAATACAGGAGATACAAGACAACTTGTTCCATGGAGATGTGCAAGAAGAAGGGGAATGGCAAGCTTTAGCAACAACTGTCAAACCAAAGCAGCGTGTAGAAGAGTAGACTCGTTTGCAAGGAATGAACAAGGTAAATTGTAATAGAGAAAATTGATAAGTACCACTGAAACTTTGCTTTGTTCAGTTTTTTGTTTTGCCAATATGGCAAAAAGAAGAAATTTGTAGCTGGGTCATTCACGTGTCCTAGGAGCCATCTTGCTGTCTTAATCTCATCTGCTAACATTTATCTTGCTGCCCCATCTTTTTCACACCTCAACCTCTCTCTTCTCTCCTCTGTCTCTAGAATTGTGGCCATGGGAGTCAGGAAAAAGAAGAAAGATGAGAACATGTTTGAGCTGAATAAAGATAAAATCCTGAAACATAAAACATTCTCACATTATTTTTTCATCCTAGAAATGGAAGTCAATGGCAAGGCTCAGCAATAGCAAGAGTTTCAAAGACCCATTTTGAGTTTTGATAAACCCAACACAATTTGTTCTGTTTGATTTGTATTTTACAAATATTGTATTTGCATATCTGAAAATATGACAGAGGAAGACCTGGCCACTGTATATTCCTGGGTGACTATCTCTAATATCGGTTGGATACAGAGGATGCTTTGAAGATTACTTTTTAATGCTAACAATGATTTTTGAAATTCTTGAATGAAAGATGTTGGAGAAAAAAAATGATGTATTAGTATTGATAACATACACAGT
Organism: Pterocles gutturalis; assembly: GCF_000699245.1. Classification (NCBI taxonomy): domain Eukaryota; kingdom Metazoa; phylum Chordata; class Aves; order Pterocliformes; family Pteroclidae; genus Pterocles; species Pterocles gutturalis. The sequence continues at coordinate 48,659 of NW_010120502.1, forward strand.
AGAGGCATGATGCTATCCGGTAGAACCAAGAGAAAGTCCTTCTTTTGAAGGGTACTAAGTCCTGGACTGTGTGTGTACAGATAATTAGCTATCCTCCTATTTCTTTTCATCTTTTACATGTAAGGATCATCTTATCTCTAGTTATTTCTCGAGAGGTACACTGTCATTTCAGCACTATACACCTAAACAAATTGGACAAAATTGTTGATGTAAATCCCAGAAAGCGGCAGTGCATCTTCATTATAGTAATTATGTATCTTCTGACTTTATCTACAAAACAATTGAGCTTTTATATAAGTTCAAAACCAAAAAAAGCCGAGTGCAAAGACATCTGCAGGAAACTCAGTTGAAGTAAAATAAGAATCATATTTAAGCATGTTAAAACTGGAACAAATTATCTGAATCAGACCACCCTACCACAGTGAGTGTCTCTACCTGTGAAGGCACATCGTAAATCAGATCTGCTGACCCCACTGCACAAAGTGAGGAGGCAGGAACCAAAAAAACAGACTTTGGTTCCAGAAAGCCAAAAATAGCTTGAAGAGAAACAAACATCGACACCTCACAACACGCGCATGCATCTCTGATGTGTCTAATTAATTTTCATTTTAGCGTCTTTGAATATCACCACTTGCAATTTACATTTTTGAAATATTTCCTTAATTCTGGTGGCGCCTACTGTATGTTGCTATCATTAATGGTCTGTCAGATTTTCTCTGATAAAAAACACCTTGAGGGATTTGTAAGATGCCCTAAAATTTACTCTGTGTAGAAATTCAAGGAGTAAGATGTCAGTGAGAGAATAGTAGGCAATAAAGTGACTGGGACAAAAAACATGGACAAAGAGTAAAAGAAGGATATGAGTGGATCAAAATGAAATGGAACAGGGTGAGAAAGATGAAGTCAAAAAATCAGAAATTACTTGAAAAATATTTCACATGCCTTTTTTGTTCTATTTTTACAATTACATTTCTGTGTGTTTTTAGTGTTTGAAAATTATATATCAGAAATATCTTTTAAATATATTAAAGGATAGGAGGGGTTTTCAGGAGAGGCATAGTAAGTTCATGAAGGACCCAGGGTAATAGTATGATATTTGTGATTCATTCATAAGTATATCTGTGCCATTCTTTGCATCTACATTGAATCAGTAGAGTTAATAAAGAAAATTAACAGTCTGGGTTACAAACCATACTGCCTGGTATCTAGTCTCAGGTAAACCATCTGTTATGCTGGGATGAGACTGATAAATATATACAAAAAATTTTAACTGTGACATCGACCTACTTGCTTCCAAGAAAGAATTATGGAAAACAATCCTTCTTAATACACTGATTTACCACATTGCTGAAAACTCTTAGCTCATCCATTTCTTTCAAGTTTTTCCTTTTTTCCTTTCCTGGTGTGCCCCATTTGTAGGCCATTGTTCTTGGTCTGGTCAGGAGAGCCATTATTCTCTATTCGTAATAATTTCCCAGAGCTGCTTCTATGCTTCAAAGAGATTAAATAACCACTATTCAGTACAGATACTGAAAATGCTTTGTCTCTGAAAAATATTAAGACAAAGATACCTCAAAAGAGATATCTAGAGAGGAGTATCAGAGTAGATGAAATGGACAATTAAATTTTTATGTAAAAGAACTCATGTGGGAACTATATAATCTTGACTGTGTTTTGTAATCACGTCAGCCAATAGCTGTATGATTATGGCATTTCAGTGTTCGTAAAAACACATTTTACAGACTTTTAAAAACATCTTAATTTGTTTTTCTGCACTTTTCCGTTATAGAATCAAAGAATTTTGTGCTCAAGAGCCATGAAAATCATGTTATTTACTGGTCACTCAGATGATTTTTTACTTTTGGTTCTTGTATAGCACATATTTTCCCCTCAAGGTCAAGAGCCCCTGAGAAGCAAGCTTATCACCGGACTTGTATCTTGATTGGCTTTTTCATATCACTCAATTGCTTGAGTTCATCAAATCTACAATCATGAGCATTCAGTTCCTCATACCCATTAAATACATTGATAATCAGAACTGACCTAAAGTAAGGTCAAGCATGAATTTCTACCCAGAATGTCTGAGGGATGTCCACTGTAAAAAGAAATTGTCTTTATTCTCTGGAGGCCAGACAGACAGCAGTTTTGTGGCAATCAAAGAGTAACAGTTCTCTGGCAGGTGGGTGAACATTTGTCTCAACTGGTTTTTTTAACCACAAAAAAAGAATACAGACTGGTAAATTAATTTATTCAGAAAACATTGACTTGATTTTGTCTCACCTGCCTTTCACCACCCACAATGCAGATGTTAACATCACAGCCAGTGACCTAAATCTCTCTTAATAGTCAAAGGAGAGAAATAGATGCCTCAGGAATGTGATTCATCTGACCTATTTCAGTCAGGTATTTACCTAGGAGATGAATTGCACCCTGGACTGCACTGAGTATATTTACTAGATCTTCACAGGCTATAAAGATCATGGGCTGATCGGTTCAGAACAGTAAATTTCATCAAATGAATCCTACTTTATGTCAAAGTTCTAAAGACAGGGACAGGGTCAGTACTCCAGGTTCTATGGTCACAGTTTAGATAGTTTCCAAAAGAATGTGAAGTTTTTTTTTGTAGGCACGTTATAAGATGACTTGAGACTTTTATGGTCTACATTAATGACTAAACCAAATTAACCCCTCATAACACCTGCTATCCTCCAAAAACTTGAGAAGGAATAGGTCTCAAAAAGGCCAGTGTTTTAACATGTCCGAGTCACCTACATTCAGTTTGTAGTTTTAAAGGGTGTTAAATTAGAAGGACAATTTTTATGAAGTAATGTTTCTGCAGCTTTCAGTTGTTACACTAGCTTTTCCAAAATCTCCAAGAAATTCAGAAAACTTCTACCTTTCTGCCTGTGAAATGTCACGCATTAGTTGCAGAAACTGTGCTAAACTTGGCTAATAACTACATCCCATCAAGTCATTTTTTTAAACCAGAGACACTACACTGTGATAAAAGTGAAATTTCTTCAGATGATAAATAGGGGTAGACAATGGAACATTTGTGGTTTGTTTTTTGTTTCTCCACAAAATCACCAGAAATCTGAAAATATTCAGAGTAATAAGCCATGTTTGTTTTCTCCTTTTTCCACGAATTAAAATACATAGTTCTTTAGCAGCCCCTAAAATAAATAGCAAAATATTTAGCTATGGCTACCATGATTCCCACATCCCTATGAAAAGAACTTTTGTTCTTTTTTTTTGTTTGAGGTGAAAACTGGAGGATGAGGGCCTTGTGGGAGCTTGGCATGCGGTTCAGTTTTCTAATGTAGCACAGCAGGAGAGAGATACAGAGAGAAAGCAAGCAGAAAAAATAACCAGAAGCTATAGAAATAATGGGAACATGAACCATTGGCATGCAGGGAGATGAGAATCTGAGTATCTGCTCTCTTGATATTATATTGCACTGTAAGGTAACCAGTCAACTTTACTGTCTCGGCCTTTTCCTTCAGTTAGTAAGGAATTCTGGAACTCCGTTGGTGTTGGATGAGGATCTCAGTAACTGGTTTAACTTCTAGCTCTTTGAAAAAGATTCCCTTTCATTATCTGTCCTGTTTTTACATTTGTATAATGAAGTACAGTGATAAAATTGAAGCAAAATTGAAAGAGCTTCCTTTGGACAAGAAAACCAAATTTTAAGAGAGACTTTTTTTGCTTGCATGCAAAATGTCACGGCTATTGTGGTGTAAAGTCTATACTTGCATGCAATGACAATTGGAATTGTGCCCTTGGGTGTGAAGGTTTGATTGCTGTGGTTGCAGGGGTAGCACCTTTTGAGCCATGTTTCCTACTCATAGCAGAATAGCAGAATAGCTTCTGGTTAATTTTTAGTCTTATGCACTGATGTTTTTGAGATTAATCTAGAAGACAAGTTAAGGCTATAAATGTGCAGGAATATGTGTGAATATTCATGTTTTCTTCATATTACAGAGGATGGCACAGCCAAGACACATACCAAAGCAGTGTGTTTTCAGCAGGTGTTAATATGCGAATGATCATACAATGTATCTGGGAGGAAAAGCTATTTCACTGCGATATGATCAGTTTGGATTAACAATTTATTTAGAGATTGAGTATTTATGCATTTTTCATATCATTTTAAATTGACTGTAGTGAATTGCTGCAAAGTTGCACTGGACAAGATTCTACATACTGAGTGGCATTTAATCCCATCAACATCCCACTGATGTCAATTGGGATACTCAAATGATCAATGGACATTCAGGCTAACGATCAGTCCCTCAGTTCTATCACTCTTAAATCCTTCTAAATCCTATATATACTCATATTCAATAATTTTGAGCCCAAAGGCATTCATGATAAAGAAGAATGATAATTTATTGTGAAACTATTGCATGAACAGATTTGCTCAATAGATTTTTTTTTTAATTTTTTTTTTTTAGTAAATAGTTCACAGAATCATAGAATGGCCTTGTTTGAAAAGGACCTTAAGGATCATCTAATTCCAACCTCCCTCCTGTGGGCAGGGTTGCCAACCACCAGAGCAGCCTGCCCGGGCCCCCATCCAGCCTGGCCTTGAATGCCTCCAGGGATGGGGCATCCACAACTTCTCTGGACAACCTGTTCCAGTACCTCACTACCCTCACAATGAAAAATTTCCATCTAATATCTGACCTAAATCTCCCCTATCTCAGTTTAAAGCCATTCCCCCTCATCCTGTCACTATCAACCCATGTAAGCAGTTGCTCCCTGTCCTGTCTATAGGCTCCCTTCAAGTACTGGAAGGCCACAATGAGGTCTCCCCGGAGCCTTCTCTTCTCCAAGCTAAACAAGCCCAGTTCCCTCAACCTTTCTTCATAGGAGAGGTGCTCCAGCCCTCTGATCGTCTTTGTGGCCCTCCTCTGGACCCGTTCCAAGAGTTCCACATCTTTCTTGTGCTGGGGACCCCAGGTCTGGACCCAGTACTCCAGATGGGGCCTCACAAGAGCAGAGTAGAGGGGGAGAACCACCTCCCTCTCCCTGCTGGCCACCCCTTCTTTAATGCAGCCCAGGACATAGTTGCCCTTCTGGGCTGCAAGCACACACTGCTGGCTCATGTCCAGCTTCTCATCCACCAGGACCCCCAAGTCCTTCTTCGCAGGGCTGCTCTTAAGGAGATCTTCTCCCAGTCTGTATGAGTACCTGAACTTGCCCAGTTAGCATAACTTCTTCATTCTTCATTGTGTCTTCAGGGTCCATAAGCCCAGACAAAAACCACAGGGTTCAATAATGTATTTGCTTGATCATAACGATACAAAGCATCCCATTAACTATTGCTAAGTTGATTTACAGGAAATGTTGGCAGCAGCCTTATTCGTATATTCAATGCAGAACAACCTGGTTCTGAATTTGTTATCAGCATTCTCGGTGATTTTCCTTTCACTTTACATAAATCAGAAGTTTGATAAAACTGATTATGATCTAGTTTACTATTGTATAACATTGTTATCAAAACCAAAAGGGTATAATCTCGAAATTAATAAATTTATTATGAAAATTAGACAAAGATTTTCATTCACAAACTTCTAGAACAGCCTCACAACAGACCCAAGAAAAGCAAAACTGAGTAGTTCTAAGACAGTCAAATCAATTTATAAAGATGTTAGTTAAATCTAGAAGACTGAGTGACATATTATGAAGAAATCCTCTTGAGAATGGGAACTCGGATATCTACACTATAAAACTGATACTTGCCACAGTTCTGGCCCAGACTTTCTAGCACTCTCCCAGGTAATTCGCAGGGCAGTTGGAGAGTCTGTATCAACTGAGAACCATTCCTAATACACAGTCTATTTTGGAGAGTAAAAAAAAAAGCATGAAATAAGCACGAATTATTCCTTGTCAGGTGGCCTCAGCAACAGAGGAGTTATGTATGTATTTTATTTACCATTATGAACACAATTGTATGACTAGGAACTGGACTTGATAATTCAGAGGGTCCCTCTCATTCCTACATCCACATTAAGTTATCCTCATTTAATTAATCCTCTCTTTCTTATTTTTATTAAACACAGAGACACCTAAATCATATTATTTAATGTAGGGAGAAAGAGGGATGGGAGGCAGAGGATGCTGTAAAAGAAATATGTCCTTAGAGACTGTTTTCCAACGGTGGTAATTTAAGGTAGCTCAAGAAAACTCAAGTCTTTCTTAAAATGTCAAAATATCTTTCTTAATCTGTCAACTTGAGTTGCAACAAATATGTAACTGGATATTTCCCAAATGTGCAAAATATTGTATTCTGTAATACATAGTATATCAGCAGTATGTACTTCCATCCAAGTCTTCTTTTGGCTCCTTCTCCTGACAAATTGTAAGCATTTGGTTCCCTTTTGTCCTGAAAGTCACAGCAAACAGCCAGTGTGTAATTTAGATCTTTCAGCATTTTGTACACATAATTAATGAAGAAACCTGAAGGGAGAATATGAAGTCCTTTTCCTGGTGGATTTTGGTGCTATTCCAGCTTGGAGTACCCGTCTTCCTCATCCCCAGGTCAAAATTACCTGAGTAGAATTTTTTCTGGAACTTTGTTTTCAGTTCAAATAAACACTTATTTCAAACAATATTTAATTATTTTATTACATTTGTAAATATTTTACATTTATAAATAATGAACACTAGTTTAATATTATAGAAAATAAGTCAAAGGAGTCAAAGAAATTTATGGAATGAAAATTGAATCCTTTACCTTTTGAAAATTTAGATCTCTCACTATCATCAGAATTTATTCACCTATGTCAGTCAAAAAGTGTAATTCCAGTGAACATTCAGGTTAATTTCTTTCAGAACAGCATTGTCCATTATCAAATAATACTACTGGAGTTTCCCTCATTGTCTTTAATTAAAAATAGCAGTGTCACTTGAATTTGATAAGAATTAGTGTTGATGTAAATTGCACTTCCATACACTACAAGCAATGTTGTTAAAGTCAATAAGATTCAATTGGCATGAAACTTTCAGAAACATAAGCACAGCTAAAGCATAAAATGAGTAGTTCTTATATGTGGAGGAATAACAAGAAAAAAAACATGATGTAAGCTATAAATAAAAGTCAACAGATTGTTCCGTTTTTGCGTTTTTAAATCTAATGTTTCTTGATAGTGCATGCTGCCATAAATCTATCAGCATACTATTATTTAATTACTGCACGTAAAATTTAGGTAATTGGGGGTTTTTTTTGCAACAGGTTTGCTGCCTAGGAGAACTATTTTTTGTATAAACATGTACCAGTTAAATCAAATGCAGGTGTATGCCCAATTTATATGGTATAGTCACAGGATATGGCATACCAACTAAAGATTGATAAAAGAGTGATATTTTTATCCCTTATTTCATTGTAAAATAACTGTGAGAGAAGTATAATGTACATGTGAATAATCACTAACACAAATATACACAACATCTGAAGCTCAGGTACATCATAAAACATTAGAAACTACATTTAGTTCCACAGATATCTCCTAATATTAATGACATTGCATGGAAGGTTCACAAATACCATGATGACTAGAACAATAGAAACCTGTAAGCAAGTAGCTAAAGTATTTTCAATTTCATTTCTGATATATATCAACATTTTACATTCTTTTTTTTTTTTAGCATCTATAGTATATTGGCCAGAAATTTCCACTGATTCACATTTTTTTTTCCTGAGTAATTGCTTAGAGTTAATTTACAATCTAGTGATGTGTGTAAGCAGTTCAAATTATTCCTTCCCGTGTTCATTACCTTGTATTTGTCATCAGAGAATTCCATCTGCTCTTGCAATGCTCATTCATCTAAACAGCACTAATGGCATTGGAGAGCCAGCTACTTTTGAAGGAGTGTAAAATAAACTGTAAAGTAGATGTCAAAAGCTATTTCACCTGTTTTATATTCAAATCCTTGCTTTGCTTCACTCACTTTGCTACTGAGCAAAATCAGTAACAGCATTCATGATGGGATACAGACATTCAGCTCATAAGCTTTCAAGATATTAGCTTTTTTCACTTATGAAGAGTGGACAGGGAGAAAATGAAATAGCTGGTAAATATGCTTTTCCTTCTTCTCCAATGACATCTCTCCTGTATTTATTGCAGTTTGTGCAGGTATTAAAGACATTTACTTTAAAGTAAATTTGCTGGATTTGACAGTTTGGCGAAAAATAAAGGGCAGCTTTTATAACGGTAAGAACACTATTTTCCCTACTTCTTTTTTCCTTCATTATTGGTTTGTAGGCATCAAAAATTTGTCTAGGGTGTGTGTTATGTTGCAGTTACAAGGCAACAAACCTTACAGCAATTAGTAGTATTCGGGTTAGCCAAGATTTTGCTGAGCTCCATAGTTAGAGTGGGCGTCCCTGCTTTCTTACTGAAATGCCAGTTTGCTGTGAGAGTCTGCTCATACATCAGATCATATACTGTGTCCCTAGGGTTCCTCCGCCTCTCTGGTGTAACCACTAGAAAACAGGAGGGACACAAGGTCTGGCATTGTTGCTAATTCTGTCTGGCCCCACCAGCTTCCTACAGCACGTGGTAGGTATGGTCCTGCAATAAATAATGGCTTTTGATTAACTTTGCAGAGAGGACTGGCTGTGGGTGAGACTATTGGGCCAGATTACTGTGAAAGATTAACCTGGAGAGTTGGCAAAACTTACAATGAATAGAAGAGTTTAAACCCATTAAACGCTGGATGGGGAATTGTAATTCTTCAAAGCGTATAAGAAGCTATCATGGACTGCACCCAGTGGTCTACAAGCTAGTGAGATCAGGACTGTACAGGCCTCTTTTTAAAGTGATGTAGAATAGCTCAAACCAGAATACTTTAAAATGATAAATTCCTGTTTATTTGTTTTATAAGGCTTTTTACTATTTTTATAGGATTTGGGTTGCTTATTAAAAGTAAGTGTAGCTGCTGACAGATATTTGCTCTTTTCCTTCTTCTGAAACTTAGAGGATAACTCTATAATGAAGTGCTCCATTGCACCCAGGAAAAAATAAGAAACCGGTTAAAAGTTAGACTATATTGGAAAAATGAGAATTAAAATATTTATTGTTTTAAGAAGCTAGCACACTGGCTTAAATGCTATTTCTCTCCATCTCCTTTTCTCTTTCATTGTTTTCTTTGCTATTTCCACAATGCAAACATCCCTGACAGTCAATCAGAATCAGAGTTATGTTCAGCCATTTAAAAGTTAGGTGCCCAGCCTTCTGCAGAAGATCTCTTGAATGAACAATGGCTTTCAATCAGATATTTTCAACAATAAATTTGATTGCACATCAGAGCTGTCATTTAGCTTGGTTATTAATAGCATAAGGAATAGGAAGCAACAAAGCACAGATAATAAATATATAGACAGCAGATAACATACAGAAGGGTCAAGTCATTCAGTAGTCCAAATAAGGAAAATGCAAAGTCCTCTTCACATGTTGTTACCAATTCCTTAGGAACTGGTTTATTACTTTTTTTCAAATACTAAGGCCTGGTTTAATACTCCAGCTCTTATTCACATTAGTATAGTTTGGTTTAGGTGTTATTCCACTTCAAATAAAAGATTGGCATTTTCCCTGTCTGCATGTGCATCATCAGCCCATGATATCCTTTCTATGATTGGTACAAGTCAGACACCCAATATTTTTTTCCTGTTTTTCTAATTAACCGTTTTAGTCATGCTTGCAGTCAGTCAGTTATGCCATTGCTCAGGAACAGCAAATCGCATATACATCTTAGCTCAGTTCCAGGTAACACATATATTTCAGGTCACTACATTAGATCCCAAAGGACGTGAGACTTCCTGATTTTAAGACTCTGTAATTTTATCATAGTTCGCCTGCCCCACATACCTCAGAAACCTTTGGAGAGAAGATATTCCAAGTCTGTTCACAGGCCAGAGAAAAACAGCTGCAATTAGTGAGCTGGAGCTTGGCTGGGAGCATAGTGAGATCATTGCAGTGCTGGATCCATTGATTCCTAAAAAATGGGCAATTAGGGATTTGGAGTATTAAGCAGCCATTATGCTAGAATAGCCTTGTTGTAGGTCATATGCTATAGTTCCATCAGAAAGCGGCACTTGAACCGCTTCTTATTTGCACGCAGCTTAAGAGACATGGATTGGTCAATTGCTGTTATGGATAGGAATCTCCCTCTGGTTTCTACATATGATATATCTGTACTTATTTCCGCTTACTGTTGCACGAGCAACTTCAATTCTTCCTTTATTTGCATAGCATCTTCTGCAAATAACAGCAAGACAGCATTTCTTTATTTTCTTTGGATAATCAAATAGGTCAAGTTTTATTAGTTTGTTTGCAGATATTCTTCACCTCTGATCAAACAGTAGACAACAAGTAGATTGTAAGTACCTGTTTCAGATGGATTTCTTTATTCCTAAGTTTGCATAACCAGAACAGAAAAACGAATTCAGGTGAAGTCTCACGAAGTTCTTTAAAATCAGCATTAACATTTTTCTATCTGCAATCATAAAAGGGGACAGTTCTCCCACCTTAAACATGCCTTACAAGCTTCCTGATGTAATCCTAGAGATTATTCTGCATTTGCCTTTTTCATAGCTACATCATATTTCATAGCCATAACTTGCCATTAACCCATCTTCCTCTTTCTTATTTATATTCAGCATACAGGATTTAACATAAAATTCTGCCAAGTGCATGACCTAGCATTTTGCATGAGTCTTCAGGGTTGTCTGGCATGTTCTGCATATATAGTCTCAATTCTCTCTGATACTGACACTGCTCCCAGCTTTATGACACCATTGACTTTCCTCAGCCGGCTTTTAATATCTATGTGAAATGATTAATGAAACCAAAAACCTGTTCCTTGAGGAACTCAGCTAGCATCTACCCTTCAGCTTAATGCTCCTCTTTTCAACAGTCCCCAGTGCCATCTTATTTTTTCTTATCTCCCCACCTGCCTTACAATCGTTTCTTAAATTGTGTACTCTTTAAATCGTCTAACAGTCTTCTGTGTGGCGCATCTGAGTCACTTACAGAAGTCTGGGTAGAAGAGAACTGCTGCATTCATCGTGTGAAGATGCAGTAGGTTGTTTTTTTGTTTGGTTGGGTTTGGGGTTTATTTATTTATTTATTTATTTATTTTAAAAAGTCTGCCATGACTACTGTTGGTAGGTTCTTTTTTGGATGACACTTAATATTGTGCTAAATATTTATACCTTTAAGGTATGATAGAAAATCTAATGTATTTAGAGCATCTGAGTTCTAATATGAGTTTTTGTGAAAGAATTACTGAATTCAACATGAACAACACATTGCAAGGAACTTGCTCTTTAGTTATCTAGTAAACTATGAAGAGAGGGGAAATAGCCTCTTGACAAACATAAGGGGAAATTCCCTCTGGTAAACAGACGGGATAGATAAAGTATAGCTCTTTGTTATATATGATGTCATTCTTTAAAACACAGTCCTTGGTATTGCTGTCTTTAAGTGAAAGGCCAACATAGACCAAGGGCTGGACATAGGGAGGCCTGTATCCATTTGTGGTTCAGATAAACCAATAGTGTCCAGTAGACATCCAAAGGTTTGCCAAGATGGCCTAAGATATATTAGAACCAACATTCTATCTATACTTTTAAGAAGAAAAATTTAATGTGTTTTTTTATGCCCAGCACTGAACATCGGTTAGCTTAGAACCATTTTGCTCTCTGGCTTTTGAGTGCAGTCCAGTGCTGAAAGGGAAAGCAATGAATATTTTCCAATTTTGTAATGCAATTACTATACGATAAAGTAACAACATATCATCTACACTGTTGCTAGAGCTGTGCATGAGGCTTTATTTAACAGAAGAAGAAAGCACCATGATCATTACAGATGAAAAGGTTTTCCATTAATCAGGTATAATATACTGTCATCTGTCAGTAGTTTCTCTGAGACATTCAACAATACTTCAGAAAAAAAGACCAATATTAAAGTTCCACATAAAATACTAAATACTTTATAGGAAGTTTACTACTCTTCAACTTTAACATAAAGCTCAACCATAAAAGGGGCAGATACACCACTGAAAACAATAGCTACAGCGCTGAAGAGGAATTGAACTGAAACTTGGGAAATTCCCATTTTGATCCTGCCACTTCTCTGCTAAACTTCTCTAGGGAAATTATATCAACTCAGTTTTTCTAGTTAGGCTCACTCTGTCACTCCATGATCTTGGTATCAGTCATGGCCTCTTTTAAAAAAACAACCAAACAACAAAACACAAAAAACACATGAAGCAAAGAACCTAACCAGTTACAAGTATTTCAATAAGTTTTCAGAATTATTAATCTAAAAGCACACAGTACAGCAATAATAAAATATCTGTTCAGATTACAATCTGGTAAAGCAGTAGAGGGTGCTTTCATGATTTGGTTGAACTCACCTGTTCAGCCAAAGACAGCTATCTAATCAAACTGGATTTCATTCAGAAACTTATGACTAGCCCAAACAAGGTCAAAATGTTCAGACATGCAATACTGAAATTAGCTCAGCTGAACAGTAATAAATCATACAGAATTCTACAATAAAAGTATTAAGGAGACAAGCATTTCAGTAATGCAGGAAGCACAGTTCATGTTATTGCACTACTTAATGTTAATGTGCTTTAATAGCTCTAATGGCTCAGCACAAACCACATACTGTGTTAGAGCTACATCTGTAGGATGGTGCCATTTGTGCTAACCTCAAACTTCTATTAAACAGGTCTATAAGAATGAAAGTACAGGCTAAATGCGTTCATGCCATGAGTTTCTTTGCTTTTGACTTTTGCTGTGAGAGGTAAATTAATGACTAACACAACTGGTATCATTAGAAGAAATAAAGAAGAGCAATTTACAGAAAATTTAATCTGTAATTCATTTTTTTCTATGCCACCCTTTTGTTGGTAATGAGACACACAACTGTGCTGTTTATCATACTATTTATTTAGGTTGCTAAAAATTCTATCAGCTCAAAAAGCTCTGCCTTCTCCAAATAGAGAACACCATGGAATTTCAACCATCTTGCATACAGATGGAAAACAACTGATCAGCTCAATGAGTAGTACCGAAGAGAGGATTTCACTCCAGAATGGTATTAAAAAAAAAAATAAAAAATCAAGACTTGAGCTTTTAGAAACAGGTATATATACACAAAGGATGAGATTGGCCTCTCAAGATTCTTTGGTGAAGTTGCTTCTGAGTTATAGCAGAAGGGGAGAGTCAAAGAATTAAAATGAGAATCAGACATTCAATCTTTTCGCTGACACCTTCACCCATTGGGACAGTGTTTAATTGCCTGAACAGAGGAAAGGACTCTGTCAACCCTAGTCAGACAGGAAACGAGCATTTCAGTCTGTCTTTCTATTTTCTTTCACAACTGCTAGATGTGTCAACAGGGATATGGAGTTAATTGTGAAAAATAAAGATGGCCATTTTGGATGTGCCTCTGCTCATTAACCAGACCATAAATAATTTAAGAATTATTCTAATTCTACAGTATTATAGAAAAAATATATCTTAAGTCCTTTCTCATCAGTGAACTGAGAGGTTGTCAAAGGCAATGCACTTCCATATTATCTCATATGAGCTGATTTACTGAATCTAACTCACTTCAAAATCACATAAATCATGATTTTTAAGTGGTTTGTTAGGAGAAAAAGCTCTAGTTTGAGCTTATATACCATTGGTATGGTTTGTCTTTTTTTGGCTTTACCTGACAGTTTGGAACTCTGAGACAGCATTTCTTATTTGCAATATCCATGACAGAAGCTGCAGTAAGGATATATCACCATTTTTGTGTTGTGTTCTATTCTTTGCATTGAATCATGTAAAGAAAAGAAAGATTATGGTATAAAGCTAAGATGCAGAGGTACAATTATAGTACCTTTGCATAGGAGTACAATTTTTCTTCCTGATTTGGCTCTTCAAACTAAAAACAAAAGAAAGGAATACTTTTTCCACACTGCATTACAGCACAGCAGAGCTTGTTGCTACAGATTATTATAGAGGAAAGGGTATAATATGTTCAAAATGAACTGTACAGTTTAGTGGTGAACACATCCATTAGTATATATTTATATAAAAAGGTAGACAAAGTCTTTGGGTCAGGAAGGCATTTAGCTGCTTATTCCTAGAAACTGTGAGAGTGTAACAAAAAGAGGATTACCCAATACTCACCTTGTTCTTAAATCCTTTATTGAGCCTCTGTAATAGGCCATTTAGTCCAGAAAAAAATTCTCATGATGCACTTCTGATCCTTCTGTTGCAAATACAACTCCTCATGCCTGGTATTCCTTGTTCACCTCCCTCTCTCCCACATGTTTAATGTTTTGGGAATCTTTGAGACAAACACTGCACTTTCTGGCATCAAAGAAAGTATCGACACAGGCTTTGATGAGAACAGTGCTGTCAAGATGTAAATATATAAAGATCATATATTATTTTGAGATTCTTGAAAATGAAATTCTCTACATTATTTTAATTAAAACAAGGTAGACCCTTAGTGACATTACTGCTCAATTTGTAATTCCCTTTCCAGTATTTTTAACTATGTTAGCTTCAAAACAGGCAAGGCAAGAGAAAGGGTAAACATTTGAAATATACCCAGGTGAAGATAAAAAGATCACTGGTTTATTGTAGCAGTTTGTCAATGAAACTGTTTTTTTAACAAGACTAGAGAAACTTTCTCTTATAAAGTACAACACATTTAGTGCTTATGTATAAGAAGATTGCTATATAAAACATATCCAGCATCAAATTATTGCATAAGAAACATGCAATGCATAACAATGAAAATACCTATTCATTCATGCTCTATAGCAACAATATCAGTAGTATCTTGAGTTTAAGACTTGGAATGAGATCTTCTATTCTTAATATCTTGAGAAAATGCTACATTTTTTCTGTAATTTTCTATTCATTTTATAGGTGTAAGAAGATCAATGGGCTGTCTAAAGGTTTAAAGAATGTGTCAGGTGACCAGATAAACTATTTATTGAATCACAAAATCAAACAGAAAAAAACATTTAGGAATAGACTTCCTTGTGATTTCGTGTTCATCCTTCAGGTCATAGTTGGAAGTGCACAACACATGAAATACGGCACTTCTGTTTTTGACTAGCAAGAAATTCAAAAGGTAAAAGCAAAAAAAAAAAAACCCACATTTGAAAACTTGGCTTCGGTTCTGCTCTGGATGAGTAAAGACCTCTGTCATTGGAATAGATATTTATTTTGGAAACAGGCTGTCTGTACCTAATTAAAAGCAGAACACAAGTAGATTACACACTTACTGGGTCGTAGTAATCATATGCAAACCTCCCACTGACTTCAACAGGAATTTCCCATGCACTCTCAGCTGCTAGGTTTTGTCTCGAAAAATTTAGAAATAATGGAGGAAGTCCAATAATAAAAAAGTCCTTTTCCGTTCCACAAGACATGCAACAGTTAACTTAATGAAAACAAACCCAAACTCTCCCTGGGTTCCCACAGTTGCGTTTCTTTGGCTATAAATTACATGATCTCCTGTATAATTCATGTCCAAACCAAAATTTTAAAACCCCAGGCAGGAGATGAATAATGAGCAGTAGGATGGCAGAAGGCAGGATTACTCAAAGAGCAGGTTACAGGCTGGATCAGCAGTCAAAGTGAGAAGCTGCAGTCATGCAACATCTTTCAGGAGAACTCTAACCACCCCAATGCACACACAGTTTTCTGGTGTTTTTGGAGGTAGTTGCAGCACTCTATTACAGTTCCAAGCCATGAAGCATCTTGGCATGCTTGGTTGGCCTAAGAGAATTAGAGCAAAATCTTATTTCTGTTGAGTGGATTGTGATAAAAAGTATGTAGGTATCAATGAAATTTCCCAAGTAAGGTGTTCTTGCCTAGAGGCCCTGTGGTTGACAACATGATGCTTGACTTCTCTTCACAGCTTTGCCACTGACCTATTTTGTGACCCTCTTTAGCACCTCCGTTCTTCTTCTCCCACCCAGGTGTCTGCTTAAATTGTAGATGTCTCAAAGGAGAAATTATCTCTTTCCGTGCACTTTTACCAACTAAACATTTGTTTTGACTTCAAGATCTTGTATACTTCTAGGAAAAGAAACCCCAACCCCTTAGCCCCCCAAAAAACAACACCACCACCACAATGACCAGAAGCCTCAATAGAGAAGATAGGTTATTCTGAAGCAACTATGTAAATATCTTAGTATGGAGCTTATTTGCAATCTCAATTTAATGGCTAAATGTTTTTTCTTGACTCTAATACAGTTCAACACACTATTCTGTTCTTGGATCAGTCATTTAAATATATTAATAAAATCATGTTGAAAATGTCTTCACTAGCATCTCCTTTATGTCTTCATCTCATCAGGGAGAGACAACCCTTATCACTAGAGAAAACCTGACAAGACTTGTCATCTTTTTTTCTTCTTTTTCTTTTCAGTGTCACTGGATTCCATTGCAGATACTGATAATTTAATAGCATGCCTTTCATATTGGGATGCATCAGATATTGTTTAGTGCTTCTGTTCTTAGACTAAAATAAATCCACTAAGTGTAACATAAAGTTACTATAATCCTATATTGTATATAAGTCTAGGATAAAACTGAAGAGCTAGCTACCTGGTCTAGTTTCTTTTTTGGGGGGGTTCTGGGATTTTTTTTTGCTTTCTTTTTAATTTGGTACTTAATCCAAGAAAAATAGACATGATCGAAGGAGAAACAGAAAAGCAGGAAAGAAACTTAGAACTTCAAACTTTTTGTGAAATGTCCTAAGCCATTAAGGTGATTGTCGTGTTTTTCCCCCAGACAGCAATAAAACCCCACACAGCCACTCTCTCTCCCAAGTTGGGGTGAGGGAGAGAATCAGAAGAGTAAAAGGGAAAAAACTCGTGGGCTGAGATAAAAGCAGTTTAACAGGTAAAGTAAAAGCCACACACACAAGCAAGGCAAAACAAGGAATTCATTCGCTACTTCCCATCTGCAGGTGGGTGTTTAGCCATCTCCAGGAAAGCAGGGCTCCATCACATGTAACAGTTACTTGGGAAGACAAAACGCCATCACTCTGAACGTTTCCCCCTTCCTCCTTCTTCCCCCAGCTTTATATGCTGATCATGATGTCACATGGTATGGAATGTCCCTTTGGTCAGCTGGGGTCATCTGTCCTGGCTCTGTCCCTTCCCAATTGCTTGTGCACCCCCAGCCTCCTCACTGGTGGGGTGATGTGAGAAGCAGAAAAGGCCTTGGCTCTGTGTAAGCACTTCTCAAGAATAACAAAAACATCCCTGCGTTATAAACATTGTTTTCAGCATAAATCCAAAAGA
This sequence comes from Pterocles gutturalis, assembly GCF_000699245.1. NCBI lineage: Eukaryota > Metazoa > Chordata > Aves > Pterocliformes > Pteroclidae > Pterocles > Pterocles gutturalis. Next base: position 65,999 of record NW_010120502.1, read on the forward strand.
GAGCCCCATACTAGCTACTAGGAAGTGATTTAACTCTATCCCAGCCAATACCAGCACAGTGATACACAACTTTACATTTGTTGGATCATTCACTACTAACATCCATACATATGTATATACATCAATCATAACTGATTGTAATCAGTTCCATGCCACAAATTTAAAAGATAATTTAAAAAACCAGGAGAACTTACTTCCTGACACATCTAGATTATTATCTTAGGTATGCCCTGAAACACAAGATAGATGGGCTTTCCATCCAATCTTATGTCTTTTGTGGTTTTTCCTGTTATCTCTGCTAATAAACAATTGCTTTGCAATTCCATAAAATAAAGTCTGACAAAGGGTTACGATGCTTCCTCAGTAGCATTCTCCAATTATTCTTTTCATACCTCTACCTTCTCTTCCTTTTGTTGATTTCTTCTTTAATCTAAACAAGCCTTCCTTTAATTCTACCTCACGTGTCTAATAATGTCACTTGTTCCTGAACTTTTAAGACAGACTACCAATAAAACAAAAGCAGTATTGCAGATGTGAATGTCTTCTTGATTTAATCTGGCATTAAAAGTATTTACTTCTATCCTGTCCTTTAGACAACCTCACAATTGCTTTTTAAGGCAAAATTCTTGTTGAGCAAATAATTTTATTAAACTCCCGACAAGGCAACTGTGCCTTTTTCTTGACTAACTGTAGAACAAGAACAGTGCCCATCTATCTAACTCTTTTCAGCATTCAGGAAGTTCTTTAATAGATTCCTCAGTACTGAGTGGTTTAACTTCCAGTTCACATCTCAGATGCTGCCACTCCTGTAAGTTATGACATTGAGACAAGATGGGACAATAGCTCTTCATAGAGTACTATTGTAAGAGCATGGCTTTAGGTACTTAAAGCTTTTTTGTACTTCAAGCATGTGGCTTAGCATGAGATGTATGAGGAAGCATTTTTCTGTTGCACTGTTTCAGAAGTAAGTGATAAAATATAATGTGATCTTTTCTTTGAGGGTCTCTGATTCTCCTGAAAACCTGAAAAATCTCTACACTTGGCAAGGGAACTGATTTTTGTGTAGGAACCTGACCATGGCCATCACAGGAAAAGTCTGCATAGATCTGGACGCACTGAAAGAATATGAAAACCAGCAGCAGGTTGCACATGGCTATCCTGTTTGCTAGTGAAGCTTTTCTGCTGATTGTCAGAGCTGAGGGCACTGACAGACATCCCCATCCCTGCCCAGTTGCCCGGGGCCACCCCCATCCTGTCTGCGGCCCAGGGCTGTCAGTCCCTGATGCCGGTCTCCAGCTCTGCACAGCCCTGCCCTGTCCAGCCATGGGCCTGGCCGAGCCCACCCAGTCCAACCTTGGCCCATTCACATCCTGATGCCTGGGGCTGGGTCTGCCCTCGATGCCCTCTGGCTGCTCTGCTCCTGGATGGGCCTGGGACAGGCCCTGCCTGCTGGGGGGGGTGGGGGTACCCTTTGGCCTCTGGCTCCCTGGCCCTCAGCCCGCAAGATGCCCAGACATGGGTAACTGAGACCACAGATGAGATTAACTTGAAAGTACTAGCAGTGAACACTGGGTTGTGACGGGGAGCAGTAGAAGATACAATGAATGTTGACAGAATAAAACAGGAATACCTGAAACCAGACTCGCTCTGGAGCAGGCAGCACGGAGGAGTGGCTATCGCTGGGGCCCTGCTGGGTCTATTTCTTCCATACACACTTAATCTTCACATCTCAGAAACTTCTGCTTCTAAAAATGACACAGGAAGGGGGCATGCAATTAAGATAGACCTGTCTAGATTACAATCTGAAAGTGCTGCCAGGTGAACTTTACTTTAGCAAAACAGACCAAGACTTCTTAATTATTTACCCAGAGGGCAATTAGTAAATATTTACCACTTAAAATTTAATTAAAATAGAAGCAAGAGTACAGTCAGGTTAAGCAGCCCATCTTGGAGGTCATTCCAGTGCTTTTTGGCAAAAGATATTTGTGGGAAAGCCTTGCAGATAAACAGATCCGAACATCAACTGTAGCAGACCTTTTTTATTACAGCATGTAAATCATTTAACTCTAATCTCCCTAATTGACTTTGATCAGGCTTATTTTTTTTCTGGAAAAAATTAGCATGTTACAATACCGCAGGACAATTTAGCTTTTTTTTTTTTTTTTTTTTTTCACAAAGTTTGGAGAAAAAATTACTGTCACACTGATTTAAATGACAATTGCAGTAAGCATGATGGTCATTTGCTCTGCAGACTGTACCCCTGAACATGTCTAAAACGCTGAGAAGGTTTTCTAGGACACCAAAAAGTCTTCAGAAATGTGTTGTGAGAAGATACATTATTTTTACGTGGGATGGGCTAGAGGTGGTCTTGAGCCAAACCTTCTTTTGGAGAAATTCCAAACACATGTGGAAGTCAAGTCAGAACCTGAGCTTACATTATGAGAACATTAGAAATATAAACATCATACATGTACACACACATGCAACCCAAATCTGAATCCTAAAAGCTCTGTACATTGGTTAAGTAATTTGCATGAATCTTTTATCAGACTTTGCAGCCTCTTGGACCACAGCATTGGTACTATAATTGACTATCAGTATGTATGAGTAGATTTATGCCTGAAGAAGTTTATATGTGTTTTTAAAAATGGTTTTGCTTGTGATGTTGGTTTACCTGTGAAAGTTAGAGAAGAACACAGACCAATATATTGATTTCTGTAGTTTTCTGTCCATTGTATTAGTCCCTAGTGATATGCTTTGTGATTAAATGTCATCATAAATCTGTACGTGCTAATGGGAAGGTTGCATAACTGCTTGTTCTCCTCCCAAAAAAACACTTGCTGAAACAGAACAGAAATTTTGAAATTTATACCTCAGTGAGAACTAAATAAAAAAACCTTTGCTACTCTGAATTAATACCTCTGATGTTTTGCCTTATTCTTCATCAAGATGTAGGACTTTATCTTGATTACAGTGGCACACCACTTTCTTAGTAAAAAAGCCATAAACCACAGCAGTAGCATTTTGGTTTACCATAACTAGCCTTTCTACTGTCTATAAAACTGTTTCATACATTGCACTGGGGTGAGAGAGGTTTATACAGGAAATTAAGGAATAAAATCCTGTTTTCCAGCTCATTATTTGTAAAAACCAATTGTGTCAATTGTCCCAATTACTGAAATACAGTAGAAGAGCAATGGTAAAAATTCTGATGACTTAATAGAAGAAGTTGAGGGGAATGTGAGGCATGTTTAAATTAGTAGCACAGAAGTTGCTGAGCCCTTGAGACATGTTCTTGTATTAAAGTATATGTAGATCTCATGAATAATAGTCGAAAAACCCTAGCATTCTCTTGACCATCTTTGTTGTTCCACAGACATGCTCAATTTTTTGGTACTATGAGCAAAGTGACATGACAGGTAAACGTGGTCCAAATTAAAGCAATAAAGATAGATGCCCGGTTACATGTTATTTTTTTCCTTCTTTTGACTTAAATAGATTCATCGATTCTGCAGAGAATGGTTTGGGACACAGAGTTCCATGTAGTGGTTTTTTTTTTTTCGTGCTTGGAATGCAGTGTTCCATGACACAGAAAGCACAGGTGCCATTTCAGTACAGCAGCACTTAAAATAACAATAGCCCATTTCCATATATTTCAAGAGAGGGAGAAACTATTGTTTATTAGAAGAATTCTAAGTAATTGGCAGCCATCACCATTTCTCCAGCTGGCTAAGTGCTAATGTGTTACTAGTCGAATCTCCGAACATTTCGTCAGCATTATAAATAAGCATAGGGCAAGTTGCTGTTGTTTATAATGGAAATATTAAAACTAACATACACATATAAGTATATAAATACATACACATGTGTACTCCAGTAAACATTCTCTGCATTTGATTACAGAGTTTTTCTTGTTGGATTGTGCTTTGAGCTATGTAATTGGAGATTTCAGATGAGAATTGATGTGAGACTGATAATGGAGTTGACATGCTGTGACTCTGACTTTAATATGGGAACCAAACTATCAATGGGTTTTCCTGTGCAAAAGGAGGAACTCTCAGTATTGCATTGTGGTTTTTTTTCTAGAAGCCTGAAAACATTGGATTGTGGTCATTGGTGGTCAGCTAGAAAAGGCCATCAGGAGAGCAGAGTTATAGCTCTGATAAAACTGTCAGACTACAAGTGGAAGAAATGAAATTAGGCTTTCAACTCAGAATAAGTACTTTTAAGGCTGTTTTTCGTTCACATGGAGTTTCGAGAGAAGGTTAAACTAATTATAGTATGATAAAACTTGTTTGACCTGAGAAGTGTCAGTCTGCTTAGATAAGGTGAGTAGTTATAGTACTATTATTTGAGTCTAACAAATGGGATGCCAGCAACTCATGTCTTGCTTAAAAAGAGGGAGGCAAGAGATACCCCTATCAAGTCAATTTACTGCCTGCTATGTCAGGGCATTAAGAATTAGTCTCGTAACTCCGATGTGTTTCTTCCAAGAAATTTTAGTAAATTAAATTATGGAATTGAATATTGCAGTTTAGTTCTTATTCTTGGGATCCACATAATGCTGGAAAGATTTTTCAGATCAGGAGAGAATTTAAAAGATTTCCATAATTCTTGCATTTCTTCTGCAACTGCACCATAAATATTAAATAATTTATCTGAATTTAATCAAGCTTGCGGCTACAAAATACAAAGGCACATTCTTCCCCTACGCATACACTTTTAGCCTGCCGAACTGTTTTCCTCAAAGACTGTGAGAATCATAATCAATTTTGCTCATGTCTCTTCAAACCTTTATATTGTCTTTGATATTTTCAAGATCTAGTAACTCACGTTAATGGGATGGCAAGCTCTATCACTTCAGGTTGGCCTCTATAAAAATCAGTTGTTTTTACAGAATATATATTGCTCTCATTCCCAAAGTTACATAGCGAAGCTGTGACCTCAAGACTGTAATATGGTGGTAAGATGCATCTTACTTAACCTCAGCTTTACTAGATATCTAAATTTTACTTTGTTGATAGTCTGAACTCTCTCAAGGGGCAGCGGACAGAAATTTACAGTAATCTATTCTACTTGTTTTAGGCACCTGTCTTAAACTGGGAAGAAAAATCACTAATCTTTATCCAACTACTAAATAGAAAAACTCTCTGACTGGACCTAAAGATACGTATCCTAAAATACGTATACCTAAGGATATGTAAAGACATCTAAAGATATGTGAGACTATTTTTAATATGTGACACACACAGTATAAACCCCAAAAAAGTCTAAACCATGTAGATCTTTGTTAAGATATCTTGGTTCACATTAGTCATAATCACAGTAATTTTATCTAAATTAAGAGTTTCTTGTGGAAACACCCTTATGTGTATAGCCTAGATGTCATTCAAGTCCTTAAACCCAGCATTACAACATCGACTTTCAGACATTTGGACACCATCTGGAATTCACAGCCCTCAGTAACACAGTAGTATTCACATAATCTTGATTAGGTGACTAATTCGGGAAGAATTAAGAAGACAAAGGTAAGGGATTAAACTCCTTGCATAGTCAGTGGGAAGGGGAAAAAGCCTCTTTTGTCAAAATCTACTTCCTTTTTATGGAGTAATTAAATATTTATTGGACTGAGGGAGAACCTTAATAGCTTAGAAACTAGAAAGAGACTTCACCTGCAGGCGAAGTCTTACATTTCAAATAAAAAGGAGCATTTTCAGTAACAGAGAAAGTGCTAACCTGAAAACACTTAACCTTGGCATTACAAAGCAACACGCTCTTTAGATGCAGTCCTCCAAATCAAAGAACAAATTGGAGATCCAGCATTATCTGGCTGAACAGAGATACCTGTGTTTCCATCTCTGGGGCTTAAGAAAAACTCTAACAATTAAATGCCTGTGCAGAATGAGAGGCATCTCCCTTAACCACAAGCAAAGACGAAGAATGTTCAGAATTTTCTTATCAGAAAAGGATTGTAAGTTTTACTATGACTTGGGATATGTGCCAATACACGCAGAGCGTTCAAAAACAAGGGTTCTGCTTGGGAAACAGCAAAAGAACTGGAGGCCATTCCTGAAACTGGAAGATATATAATTTCAGGTAGTTTTGTAAATTTTTAATTTTAAGTACATAGAGTGAAAGTTATATTTCTAAATAAGAATGTATCTTATTTCAGTAGTTCCACAGTAAACAAAACCTGTATTCTTACAGAATCAACACAAGGAATGAGTCAGTGCTTTCAGGGAACACCCCTCTCATAGCTTTCCCACATTGCAAAATCTACAAAGAAACTCCCCTTTAAAATATTTCTCACCACCTGGGAGGGTTAAAACATCCTAGTAGTAATGGGAGGAAAAAAGCTGTAAGAGATATTTCAACACAATTCAGAAACACGCACTACCTTTTCCCCCGACCTCTTAAAGATTTTCTACATTTTCCAAGAAACACTCCCTTTTTTTTTGCAGTATTAGCCAGCTTGGGATCACTACTTTTCTGTGCAGCATATTATCTGAGAAGCTCAAAGAACTAAGGCTGATAAGTGTAAGATCAAAGTCTCAACAAGTGCTGTTCTCCTTATATGACATGAGACCAAATCCTGCAATAGTTTGCCTAATGCATTAAACTAACGTTTATAATACTGATACCAATAACACACTGTCGGAGTCTTATATTAAATATTGACTCATGTCTAGCCAAAATGAACACGTACAGAAAGAAAAAATGGTCAGATATAGAACTGAAAAAAATGACTTATAATAAAACTTTAATTACCAGATTGCTTGTGTACAAGATAAAATATGCTCAACTTTCTGCAAATGATAGTTTACTTTTCTCCCCTTTTGTAAGAAAATGGAAGTGTCTTTGCTTCAGCCTAGTGTTCTCAGATGAGTTCCTAAACTCACATTAGAAAAAAAATGCGAGTTTTCAAGGGTTACTACAAACATCTTAATCTCAGATAAACCTCCAGCTATCATTACCTAAGTATGATTTAGATTATTTTTTAGAAAACAAAATAAATTGGTGTTTGCAGTGTTTCCTCATTGTTCTAACCCAGAGAACTGAACTGATCCAGCAGGATTCAGCTGAGCTGCATAAGGCGTTATAGCACTGGCGATACAAACAGTTATGCTAAATTGAATCAACTAATGTCTGTTGTGATACTTTAAAAGCAAAGGGAGTTACATCATACTAGATCATGGGTCAAAAAGCAAGTACTGAGGAGAAGGTGGATCCCTGAGGGATTCCAATGAGATATTTAGAAAAATGTGGGATTAGAAAAATAATTTATTTGAGCATAGTAATCCTTGGATTTTGAAAAGAAACATTACCCAGGACATTTCCAACTGCATTTTGTAAACACCAATTTCAAAGAGCATTCTAAGGGCAAAAAACGTAGCACAGCTAGATCCCACATGCCTAAACAACAACTCTATAATGTAGCCCTTTAAAAAACTCAGTGATAATGGGTACCTAAAACGAATGATCTACTGAGAATCTTACCTCCCAGAACAGGACGGCATATGAGTTCATAAGACTAGAGAGTGAAGTATAGTATTCTTTCATGTTCATGGTCCTCAGATGTATCTAGCTCATACAGGGAGAAAAATAGATTATCCCAACTGAAGAGTCAAGAACAGCTGAGCTGTGTGAGGGCTGGGTTTGCAAGAGAGGCAGAACAAGCTAACTTTAATCAAGGGAAGTCCACATGGGAATTACAAAGGAATTAAAGAAATGCCCCAAATGCAAGTATTAGGGTATTTGCTCCTATGTAAAATTATTTTTGTCAGAAGATTTATTTCAAGCCAATCATATCTGATTCTCAAAGAATTACCAAACACCAAAGTGATCTCAAAGCTTGTCAATAGACTAGGCTGTATGGAACATTTACCTTTCTTGACAGCTCATACTTTCTCAGCAGAAAATAGTAAACCTTTGTGTAGACCCAAGATAGGGCTAATCCATTGCTTAGATGAGTCATCTTGTGTATTTTGTTGAAATGACAAGAGTACACCCAGTGCCCTGGCGGGTTAGACATTAACCAGAAGTTAAATGCATAATTAACTTCAACCTCTATTAGTGTTTCGTTCTGAAGAAATCACATTCCAATAAGTATTTGTTAATCTTTTATTTTTGCAGAACAGACAGCTCTGCTTCCTGTAAGTCCAGTAGACACCCAAAGTCAGAAAGAGAACACAGGAGCTGCCACACGGGTCAATCCAGCAGACTATTTGCTTGTTTACCATGGTGACTAGCTCCAATTGCTTTATCAAAAAATTAGTACAAAGAAAACTGCACCCAGAAGGTAGCCTATTCTTAGAGGTTTTTTTTTCCCCATTTACTTAAGAAGGAGAGGGTGGTGTAGAAGAAAAACAATTTTTTGTATCTCTTTCAAGACTTTTTTTAGTAAATATTACTGTTACATGTCTAAATATTTTCAGCCACCACAACCAGTATTTTGAAATCCAAGATTTCAGATCTGGATTTAAAGGAATGCCATATCCAAAACACAGGTAGGTCAACTCTGAAGAGACATCTGCTCCTCTGAGGCATTCAGATGGAGATCAAGGTATGAAAGTCGTAACCCTCCAAAGCTGCACCAGTTTCAGATGAAAGAATTGTATGGGCCCTCTCTCCTGGAGAAGATTACAACCAGTTTATTTCCAAATAATGGCTTCTCTTTCTTCCTTCAGGAGTTCCTCAGATATTTGACTGATTGCTCTTATCAGTATTTTTCAGTGGCCAAAATCTAAAGGGAAATCTTCAGTCCTTAGGCAAAGGCACTGCTGAATGTAGAACAGCAGGCATGCTCACACAATTGACTGCTTCTGCAGCACGGCCCTGTCCTCTCCCATCTGCTGTGCAGTGCTGCTGTGTAACACCCCACACTCAGCAGGCCATGGGTACGGTCTGTAATACACACACAAAGAACTAAAGTTGTGGAGGAGAGAAGAGCTTATTGCTGGTGGTGCAAGCCTTATCAGATGTTACACTCAAAACTGGTGGCCTATCCCCAGGAGCAGCAACTTAGTACCATGGGCCTCATTCACCCATGAGGGAAATTCCTGCTACAACATGTGCCTTGATGTGGGCAGTGTCTTTAGGGTGTGAGGCAATGCTTCATTCAGTCATGTGGTGAAGGGGGACAAAGTTATCTAAGATAACTTCTTTGGAAATCTGATTTCACACAAACCTCTGAAGAAAGCCACATAGCAACCAAGAAAACTCTTCTTTATTGCTGTTATCTTAAGTCATAATCTAGTTATACCACTCAGCATGACAAAAAGTTTCAGTCCTTCAAATGCCTTCAAGCTCATTAGCATTGTTGAGATGTCCTTAGATGGAAGAAACTATATATTGTGCTTTTTACAATGCTCCAGAGGATATATCACTACTGTTATTGGCTCTCAAAGAAAATCATTGAATCATTGCTTTGACCAGTGGCTGTCATGGAAAAGTTTAAAATAATAATTATTTTCTGGCAAACTGAAGTTAATTATACAATTTGAAAAACATCTTAAGTTTAGTCACTAAAGTAAGCTCAGGAGTTCATGTTTTACTGAATACAACTACAGGAAGTATCCTTAGAATAACTATGGTCAATTAGATGAGTTTCAATTGCTTCATAAATGTCAGGAACAAGAAATGCAGATGGGAACCCCAGATAAACCAGGAATTCAAGATAAAAATACACTTTTGCAATGTGTTAAGGTTCAAATATTTTACTTTTCCAGCATAAACATCAAGTTACTGTAATTAAGGTGGAGTTAATAACACTTGCAAAACCAAAAGACAACGATTCTTCTATCACAATGTTTTTATTTAATTACTGTCAAAGAAAGATCGGAGGGGAGGGGTTCTTCAGCAGTTATTCCGAGACACTCAGTTTTGAAAAAAACCCTAAAACTTAAGTTTTTCATGTAATTATTAAATTAAAGAGGTTAATGTCATTACAAATTTAATTTAATTACATTTAAATACATTTTCATCCTGCCTTAGGACAGAAAAGCAAAATACTAAAACCTGTTAAGCATCAGATTGTTCCGTGTGTGCTAGAAACAGGGAAATGATATTTTGAGGGAAATGTACTTCCTCAGCCCATGGATCTTGATCTTGTTATACTATATTTTTATTACCTTAGACAAGTAGTATCTTTCCATATATTTGAATGGAAAGGGAATTCTATAACACGACTTTTTGCTGATATTTGCGATGCCCCAGAAACTGCATCTTAGAGCTAATCACAGTAGGACATTGCTGGACGAGTTCTATAATTCTCTAAACATAGTCACCTAAAAGTTAGGTACCTATTCTGCTCTAATTTTCTACACTTCCTCTACAAGCAACAAATTGGGTTCCCTTGAGAATAATTCATTCCTTTTTCAAGTCAAATGGGGAAGGAAAGTGGGCTGAATGACAGTGTATCCATCTTTATCTTTGTCTCTTGACTATACTATAATGATACTATAATACTACTATTATACCATAATACCTACTTCAGATTAAACACTTTGCTTTTAGATGGCTAATAGAAAATAAATATATACAATGCATTAGGACAGTTGAAAGAATTATGGTCTGGCAGTAATGTACAGATTAATTAGTACTTTTTTAGTAATGAAACTTTATAATTAAATGGATGTGAAAGTAGGATCCTTTTTCTGTAGTTTTTTGTCTCCATCACTGTTCTCCCCACGCTCTTTTTCTTTTTTTTTTTTTAAGAATAATGGCAGTTATTCATGACCCTTTAAAGGACTTGACCATAACAGTAGTTTTATAAATAAATATGTTTCTTGTATTCTTAAGGATTTAGAATAAATAATATCCCAATAATTACATTGTTTTTCTTTGAAATTGGTATTAAGATTTAATCTAAACATGCTTTTTAAAAAGAAGGACATGGCCTGTTGTATACATTGCAAAAATGTACATCTAACAGCACAGACCCCCGTTTAGAAAAGGGACTTCATCAAACAAAAAAATGCATAGTTTAGAAGTCTCCTGTATCCATATATGCTTATAGTCATAGGCAATGTGTGTGCGATACGCTGTGGGTGAAAACCTTTCACAGATATTCTTAAGAGCTGCTCAACTGTTTCAGTTGCCCTTGAAGTGGAACTGCAACAGCTTGATGTGTTTCAGGATTGCGTGTGTGGAGGAGTCGTCTTTCCCAAACTGTACCATGCAATGATGCTTGGGACAGCAACTGGCAAGGGGAGACCTGCAGATACTAGGACTTCAGCTCTAGCTAACTATACAACAAAATGTTTCAATACACGTAGTTTGCCCATAGTTTCCAAAGTTACTCCTTCACGTAACACAAACTACCTCACAGGTGATATGCTGTGAGTGGCTCATAGGCAGCGTGACATTGATTCTCTACTGAATCACCAAGAGGAGAGATAAACCTCCTGGTGCTATCTGTATAAACTCCACATACCTTGTAGCCTCACCTTACAATTTCTTCAGTTCCTGGGGTGTAACCATGGCCAAATGGTTGAAGCTGTGTGTGCACAAGTGAATCATTGCTGTGGCGTATAGGAAGACATTTATTACAGTAGCAATAAGGTTGGGAAATACGTATATATCTGACTTTACTGTGCAGTTCCCAGGGTGATTCATGAGATTCTATCTACAAGCCAGCCCTCCCCATTGCCCCCAAACAAAACAAAGGAGACAAACCTGGGTGTATTAGGAATTCCTCTTGCATTAAATAGTTTGGGAAATGACAGACAAATGCTCCCCCCTAGTGAAATGAGAGGTGGACTAATTGTGGCAGCTAAGCAAGCAAAGCACTAAAATGCATACATGTGTGCGTGTGCATGCAGATAAAAAATATAATTACACAGTTGAATCCAAACTGACACGCACTCTACTAGAATATTTGTTTAACTTCTTTCAGAAATTTGATTTATACTTCAGAGAAATACTTTGCTAAGAAGCAGTAGAGAAAGGCTGAGTACTGTTAATATAAAAAACTTTTCACAACTTCAAAGGCATCTTAAAAATGCATTTCTCATGACTTTTTTCCTTCTGCTTTTGTTAATGCTTTCTTATGTGTCTAGAAAAAAACAGAGCAGCTTGAGCAAAGAAAATTAACATTTATTATAATCATAGTGATAAATCATTGTGAATTAGAGCTTATGTGCTTTTCTGTTAAACAAAACAAAATATGTTCTTAAATGCTGCAAGACTCCACAAGAATTTCAAAATCACCACAAAAATTTCAGGGAGGAAAAAAAGTACAGAGAATCTCTGACTAGGCTAAAAACACTTGGCTTGTCCTTTATATGGTGTAATTTTGAAACGCTGAGCTTGCAAAAATAAATATGCTTATTTTTTAATTTTTATTAAAGCAAAATGGAAAAGAAATGATCTTTTCTTAAAGCCTAGGAAAACAATTCTGAGGTGAGACAGACTATTATTAAATACAAAATTAGAGGGGAAGATTTTAAAGAATATTCAAAGTATGCTTTTGTGTGCCATTAATGCCAAATAAGACTTGACAAAGTTCATTTTTGCTTATAGACTACATGCAATCAGCTTACAGATTTCTTGAATTAACTTTGGTTTTGTAGTTCACAGGAGTAATTTTTGTTCTGAATGTTATTGTCTTACTTCCTCATTAATTTGTTATTGATGACTGAACAGTGAATACCAGAACTGTGTTTTGGAGTGACAATTGGTCATACAAATCACATGACATAATTTCTATTTCCTGACTAAATATACTAAACTCTTAACATCAGGTTATATGGTTTGGAAAAGCCTTTGGGGGCATGAAATTTCACAGGGAGGAGAAGTAGCAGATAAAGGGGATTGAAAATTTTTGAAATATTTTAAAGCTCTTTTCTTTCGAGGCAAGGAAAAATTTTCCTTAGGGATAGTTCCTAGAAAAAGTAGACTACTTTAAAATTGCATGGCTGAGAGCACACCAGTTTAAATTAATTTTCCATTGTCACATCCACATAATGTAATTATGTGTGCTTGTGTGGTCTCAGCCATAGAAAACGCAAAGGATTTTAGCATTTTGCATGAAATATTGAAAAATTTGGGCTTCTGCTTGACTGAAACATTTTCATCATCAAATCCATTGCTTTCCTTTGATGGTCACCTGCACCATTTAAAGAGTTGGACCCAGGAAATGAAAGAGAAGTCAAAGGGAAAATTTGCAAAGACATTTTCCATGGGATTTAGCATAAGAAAAGCTAATTGCAAGCCGTCAGGATATTTCAGGCTAATGCCCTTGCATGGATTACCTAATGAGCACATTGAGTAACAGGCCATGCTCAGACTCCTAACTCGTTGCATATTTTAGGCTAAGCGTGAATGTGATTAAAACTAACATTACAATGGACTATATGTGCAGACTTAGTACATATATCAAGGAGTTTAAAAGGCTAAATCTTGACCACTCGTGGTTGTCACCTTATACACTTTGGTGACTGAGGGAGAGATTTTCAAAAGAGCAAAGGATAATAAATTACCCAACTACCAGAAGAAATGCTGGGGACAATTACATGAAAAAATGTTGCACTTTCTGCAGCCATCTTTACATAAAATTAGATCTCAGTCCCAGAACAGATCTGTCTTTGAGGCCTAAGCCTTCTGTTCTGACACATGCTTGAATGTGACTTTCAATGTTCACTTCAAGTACATACCTCCTGAAGGAAAAGGGTATAACTCAGATGTTGGCTGGAAGTTCATAAGAAAGACTCAGGAAGGTAGATATAAATTTATATTGTAAATCCATAATGATCAAAGGTGGGGGCTTTGTGCTGGTGTTATTGAGGTCTGCTTTGTATTTGGCTAATTTCTTTCTAATTATTTTGTTTTTAAAATTTTTGTCTGTATTCTGGAGTGTGGATCTGTACAAATTACAGTTTTGTATTTGTTGTTCAAGGCACAAGCCACTGTGGATTTCTGACTGAATGTATACAATAAGGTCCTAACCTGTTTGAGTAGCCCCTGTTAGAGTGTATTCTGTACACTTTACAAAATTGTTGCCTAATTCGTAACATTACAAACTGAATCTGCAGTTGCAAAAATCAGTGTTTTGGCAAAATATTAATGCTTGTGGGTTACTTGTTAATAAAGCCAAATGGAAGTCTTTCACTGAAGATGGAAAGTTTCAAGTTCAATTTCACAGGAGACTTTGGTGGATTCTGATTTTCAAAACAAAATTCCATACCTAATTTTCAAAGGAACACTAAAAAAAACCCCAGAAAACTAAAGCATTTAGACTAGATCACATCAGAAAATACTTCTACCTTTCTAAGACACAAAAATTGTTTTTTGAGTGAAGTTGCAATGAAACAAGATCAGTCCTCTTCAGTATAATACAATTTAATTCAATGTTTTTTGAAATCATCCCACAGAAACAGCAGCTGAAGTGTGATTAAAATGCAAGAATAAATGAAAACAACCTGCAGGGGAGCACCAAGGCTGATTCTCCTCTTACTTGTGACGGTGTAGTTTGGCAGTTGGTGAATTTGTACCAGGACTCTTCTTTGAGAAACAATTTTTACTTGTCTTTTCTGTCCATAATGAGATTACAAGTGGAGAAATATATGAGTGCATTACATGAGAATAAGTGTTGTATATATATTGGGGTGAGTCTTGGTACTTTTAATTTTTCTCTAATTATTATTATTTTTATGTTAAGCTTCTGAAATTCTCAAATCATAGAATTTCTGTGGAATAAAATGAAATTTTGCAATCATATATTATGCATCTCACAAGTATTAAAAAATGAAGCCAGTTTAGTTTTAAACCTGCATACACTTAGAAACTGTTTATGCTAGTCTTGGAAAAAACCTGCCTTAAGAGCCACACACATAATGCTGACAAATAATATCAGCCAACTGCCCCCGCAAGAAATTCCCATATGTCTGATTATTCTGGAAGCGTAGCATACACACACACCAGACTTTGGTCCCAAGCAAGCACAAACCTCATTATTTCTAAGCCAGCAGCATTATCCTCAGTTTACTGGGTAAGTCACGGAAGGTTTTGTGTTAAGGTGTAACTTCCTGAATTTGATGTTTTATGCGTATATATCTTCAGCTACCATAAGCATTGCTTTGTTAACTTTAATACCATAACCCTTCATCCTGTGAGAATTTAAAAGATAGTTTTAAGAGTAGCTGACCTTCAAGAAGTTATCTACCCACAGTAATATCAAGAGAGCCTCAACCGAATGCATTTTATTAATGTTTCCACACTCTCTCCTTATACAAACATGGCAAAACAGGTTCTGACATTCATTCACTATTTCAGGATGGAGGGTATCATTCTCACCTAGCCTAAACTTCTATTTTAAGAGACTCAGTAAGCTTTCTTGAAATACGTTTAATAAGTCATCACCACAAGCAAAACCCTCTGCAGCAATTTCCTCATTGGAAAAAAGAATACTATACTTTTTAAACAGAAGAGAGGATGTATTTATTTGAAATAATGTGATGGTGTGTGGAAAAGTGCAATGAGAGTTGCCAATAAATGTAGGACTTTCCAGGCATAGCAAAAAATAACCATCAGATTGAAATAGTACTTTTGGCAGTTCTCAAATCTTTAGCTCCATATAGAACTACACCCTGCTACTATGAACAAACACAAAGTTTTATTGAAAGTGTTTGCACACAAAGAAATGCATTTCTTTATTACTACAAGGCAAAGTAATGTTTTTGCACACAGTGAATACGTTAAACTGACAAACTCTTCTCCTAACACCTCACTCACATCCCTCTGAACCTATTAAGAGGGTTGCTCCTGACTTCATCAGGGGCCAGAATCTCACTCTTTGACTGTACTGCTCTGACTTCAGCGTGGGATGAATCCTAAAAGTGATGCTGTGTTTCCAGGTACTTTAAATCCATAAATCCATATTTAATTAGAAGTGCATGAAATGCTGTAGAAGATAAGATCTCTGTTCTAAAAATGAAATAAAAAGCTGGGCCTTTGGCTTTGTTCTCTGACTCTGGGCCATAATTTAATTAAAACTGTGTATCATATGCTAAAAATCTCATTGACAAGTCTTAGTTGAAGAATTCAGATTCTTTGTGGTACCTCAATCTGTGCTTTCTATTTTACTGTAATATTGTTCCATATTCTTATCCTCTTCCCAACCCCCTGCATCGCTCACTCCTTCCTCTCTTGTTTCTCATTAACGAAGTGAATTCCTTTGAGATTTCATGCTGTAATGTTGAAGTTTGAACACTGGCATCTTACTATCTTAATGGATATCTTACTTGACAGCTCTGTGAATTTTAGCTCTCTTACATATATAACAGCATATATTTATGGGAAAAAACTGGCATTGAATTTAAGTGCAGGGAGCTCAGGCAGGCTTGAAATGGAAACCCAGCTAAAATAACTGTGATTTCTTCCTATTGCATTAGAAACTGCAGCATGCTTTAGACATTAAAAAGAAAATTGAATATAATTGACATAACTGGAAAGCCCATCACTTGTATCAAAACGCAGAGTGTGATATTCATGTTTTATTATATGTTTGTTGTTTCCTTTCACAGCAAAGTTACGGACAACGATGACACTGAGGCAGATCTTGCCTGTATCTCCGGGGACTTCTGTGTTCATGTGGGGAAATGTCTGCTCTTAAATCCATGAAATAGGTTTCCTGTTTTGTCAGTGAGAGTCTGGGAAGTGAAGACAATCACGAAAGTGTGTTTTAGGTATTGCCATTAAAAATCTTGCAGTTCACAATGAATTGTACGATACAATAACATTTGGAGTCCCTAGGACAGATAGTAATGGTGACAGAAGACAACAGGGAATCTTATATCTACCTATACTACGTAAACGGAAGTAATTAATCTATCTGCAGCAGCAAAACAATACTTCCCATATTAAGAAAATCTAAAAATATATAAAGGTGATGTTGTCATAGTCTTAATTCATATGGCATTGGCTGATCGTTTGGAACTGCTCTGTAAGCATTCAACTCACAATTTTCCACATAATGAGATCTACAGTGACTCTCAGACACTGGACCCATGTGTGTCATTTGCATGAGATATCTTAATATAAGTATTTCACAGTATATTTCCTCCTCACAGCTGTACTTCTGAAGCAGCACTCATACCTTCTGTTCTTGAAAAATTGTACTTTCTTTCCAACAGCTGAATTCTACAAGTAGGAAAATTCATCTCTGCCTACTCCCTCTCTCCCCCTCAGTTTTCAGGCAGAATCCAAAGTCCTCTGACACCTATGAAAATCCATTCATTGACTCACAGGACCTTTATTTGTGCAACACCTTATACAACCCCTAGCTGATATGTTACTGTGCTCCTCACGTAAGGGACTGGCCAGGATAGATGTTCAGGATGTGTGGCAGGAACATGATGGATAAATCAGGAGGCAGATCCCATGTTCTTTGCGATATGCTTCCAGTTAAAGGCTTGCTCTGTTACCTGTACATATCTATGCATGGAAATTATGCTAAAATCCTAAAACACTTCTCTCCTCTTTCTTATAAGAGTTATCATGACAAAAATCCTAAAACACTTCTCTCCTCTTTCTTATAAGAATTATCATGCCAAAAGAACTAGTGTAAAGATTGGAGCAAGAAATGGCAAAATCTGTTCCTGTTAACTAAAATCAGGGCAGGATTTGGGCTGAAGAGAAAAAGAGGGAAGGTAAGGATTTTTGTATTGGAATAACCTCTGGGAATGTAGCAACAACGGTTTGGAATTTTTTTAGGCATTTAGGTGTTTAAAGGTGAAATAGACACCAAATATGATGGTTTTTTTGTGAATATTGCAGGATTAAGGGGCAAGAAAGAAGCAAGGGAGTATGTGACACAGTCTGGAAGCCTTGCATGAAGATAAGCCAATTTGCATTGTCAGGGGGATGGGCCCTTGCTTCTATACGACAGTTTTCATCTGCTTAGCAATTAACTTTCTGCTGATAATTATAACATTACGTGGAGATCTAGGTTTGGCTTTTTTTTTTTTTTTGCAGTAAAATCCATCATGTGTCAAATAAAAAGCATTTTTGTTTAAGATTAATTATAACACAAGAAGGCTCTCATGATGTTTCTGCTACAACAGTTTCAATAATTCTATTTTCAAAACAAATAGGCAAAAAAATTTTCCACCCTTTTATTTTTATGCCATATGTGATTCTCATGTTTTGCCACTTCTGTCAGTACATTCTAGCTCGATATTTTTTCTGGGTTTGGTTTCATGGTATTTCCAACAATTAGCTTATCATGGCTCTTTTTTTTTTTTTTTTTTTTCTGTTTTTTGCTCATGATGCTACTGTTTATGTGACATTCTCTCTCCACCTGTGCAAGAAGCATATTTATCTCATGTATAAGAGGGATTGAAATGGCTCACATTGACTTGACATCTATTTCTTTCTGTGTGAGAAATCATCTCCTGGCCTTAGAATTTGATTAAAGATGGTTGCTAGGGCACATACCCCACTTAACAGACAGACCTTGGGTTTCTAGTGAATATAAAATACTGGATACAATTCTGTCAGAGTGCTACATTTTCGCACATAATCATTGAAAATACCTAACCTTCAGAATGAAGCTCAGCATATCATAAGTCTAAGGCTATAGGTTTAGTGGAGAAAAATTACAGTGCATATACCCCATCTCCAGCAAATGCCTATCAAGAACACAAGGTTGGAGTGTTAAAAGACTGAGGTTCAATTCCATGCTTAAGTTTTCCGTGTGACCCTGGACATGCTGCTTAGGCATCCATAATGGTCAACAGAAGTTTGTTTCCAGCCCAGGCATTAGCTTGACTGCATTGTAAAACAGGATCTCCTTGTGCTACACGGTGTGGACAAAGTGAAAACCTGCAAAATTCTGAGATGCTGAGACACAAATGTTACTGAAAGTGGAGAGAGAAAAGGAAAGAGAAAGATGGGCACAAAGGAGAGAGAGAGCGGTTGATGCCTTTCTATAGTAGTGATATTTGCCCCAATACACCTTAATATCTGACATTTCTGATTTTGAGGGTTTTTTTTCACTGCTATCAGATGAATGAATATGATCTTTATGTAAAATGAGACAAGTTTACTTTTTTTTCTCAAACTAAAAATCACATCTTAATTTTCATCTTGTGCTAAAAAAACTTTTTCAAGTGTTCTCTACTATCTTGCCATATAATCAAAGTGAAGGAATTAAAATGGACCCAAATACTGCAATCATGCCAATGTCAAGGAGAGCAAGATTTGGCCTCCTACCTGCATTTTATTGGAAAAAACTGTCACAATTGTCTCCTGCATAGCTTCTATAGAAGGAAAGAGAAAAGAATACTGGACTTCAGTTCATGTTTCTCTCTCAGGAGGTGCCTTTACTGATAGCATCAATGTTCCTCTGCACTCACGGTGAGTGATGGGACTTTATATTTCATGGTGATTTGCTTACTTGCAGTCCAGCGTTCAGACACTTGGTATTTCTGTATCATCTGAAGTTGTGCTTAAGCTCCAGTTAACAAGTGAGAAGCAGAACTGACAGACAAACTCTCTGTAGTCTGTAGGTGTATCCATTGGTAAAAATCTCCAAGTTTAAAGCAGAGAGTTGTGTTATTTATAATAGGAAATAAAGGAAGAATTAGTAAAAATGGGGCAATGCCTCAAATTGTCCTGCGCATATCTATCTAAAATATTTCTTTGTGTGAACTCACTTTCGTCACTTAATATTTGTGTCTCAGTTATTTGCCTTTTCAGTGACTGTTTCAGAATGAGGGCTTTTCTGTTCTTGTCTTCACAGCTCATAACTTTTATTACTAGGATCAACTCTCCTTCTCACCACATTTTTAAGAAACCAGTTTTTTATGATGTGGTAAGTAGTACTGAGCACAGTATAAGTGAAGCCTTGCCAGAGATTTCATTACTACTTCCTTACATTTACATCCTACATTGGTAGCACTATGTTGGCTTTTAAATTTATTATTAAAGTTGTCTAGACATTTATGGACAGAAAACCACTATTATATAAAAATCCTCGAGAACATGCTCTCCTCTGCTTCATTTCTATACTTGCCTTGCTTGTATTTGTAGAACATGTGTGCTTTCGATTTTTTATTTTGATTGAGAGAAATTTTTTTCTCCATTTATAAACCTCTATGCAAGGAACTGAGCAAGGTCACAAGGTGTTTTTCTTTCCTTATTCTTTTCTCTAGGGTGTTACGTAGAGAAACCGTGGTAAGGAATTACCATCTGATCTGATATAAATTATGTTCTACACTGAGTACCCGATAAAATGAACCAAGTACGTCATCAGAAGATAGATGGTTTTGTGGTTAAGACAGTGGACTAAAACTCAAAAACCTTACATTCAAGTTTTGCTCTTTTGCAGGTTTCCTGTGTGCTTGTCTATGTCACAGGAAATGTCATGTCATGAAGAAATCCTTGGGTTAATGCCAAACCAAAGCTGAAGTCCACAATGAACAGTGCAGTGCTGGAGAGATATATTAGCTTGAGACTCAAAAGCAATACAGTTGTACTGACCTGAAGATAATGAGCTTCTCAGCAAGGCGTGTTAACCATAATACAGCACTGACGGAAATATCAGCTCCCAGTTTTGAAGCTAGCTTGGCTGTGCCTCCACCCAGCTCTGCCAGTTTTGAATATTCCTGGTTCTGCAAGACAGATACTCTGTCAGTGACTTTCAGCAATCGATTTAATGTGACTCTGCTTTTATCATTGTGCTTTTTATTACTTTTCTAAAATATTATTTTGGAAAATTGATGCTAATTTATTTCCCTTTGCCTGTTGAAGCTTCAGTTGGTCTATCTAGAAAACCTGCTCTAATAAAGAAGACCTGGGAAACTACACGCCAGTCAGTCTCAGCTCTGTGCCTGGCAAGATCATGGAGCAGATCCTCCTGAAGCCTCTACTAAGGCACATGGAAAATGAAGGAGAGGTGACTGGTAACCAGCATGGCTTCGCAAAGGGCAAATCGTTCCTGACAAACCAGGTGGGCTTTTATGACGGAGTTATGGCATCAGTGGATAAAGAAAGAGCAACTGACATAATCTACCTGCACTTCTGCAAAGTGTTTGACGCTGTCCCGCAGGACATCCTGGTGGCCAAATTGGAAAAATACAGATTTGATGGATGGACCACCCGCTGGATAAGGAATTGGCTGAATGGTCGCAGTCAGAGAGTTGTGCTCAAAGGCTCAATGTCCAAGTGGAGACCAGTGACGAGTGACGTTCCTCAGGGATTGGAACTGAGACCGGTGCTATTTAACATCTTTGATGGCAACATGGACAGTGGGATCGAGCACACCCTCAGCAAGTTTGCTGATAACACCAAGCTGTGTGGTGTGGTCAATGTGTTAGAGGGAAGGGATGCCATCCAGAGGGACCTGGACAAGCTTGAGAGGTGGGCCAATGCCAACCTCATGAAGTTCAACAAGGCCAAGTGCAAGGTCCTGCACGTGGGTCGAGGCAATCCCAAGCATAAATACAGGCTGGGAGGAGAACGGCTCAAATGAAGACCTCAGGAGAAGGATTTGGGGGTGTTGATAGATGAAAAACTGAATATGAACCGGCAGTGTGCGCTCACAGACCAGAAGGCCAACCAGATCCTGGGCTGCATCAAGGGAAATGTGGCCAACAGATCAAGGGAAGTGATTGTGCCCCTCTGCTCTCGTGACACCCCACCTGGAATACTGCATCCAGGTCTGGGCCCCCCAACTCAGGAGGGACATCGAGCTATTGGAGTGGGTCCAGAGGAGGGCCATGAAGATGATCAGAGGGCTGGAACATCTTCCCTGTGAGGACAGTCTGATAGAGTTGGGGTTGTTCAGCCTGGAGAAGAGAAGGCTCTGGGGGGAACTTATAGCAGCCTTCCAGTACCTGAAGGGGGCTACAGGAGAGATTGGGAAGGACTTTTTACAAGGGTGTGTAGCGACAGGATTAGGGGTAATGGTTTTAAACTGGAAGAGGGCAGATTTAGACTAGATATAGGAAAGAAATTCTTTACTGTGAGGGTGATGACACACTGGAAGATGTTGCCCAGGGAAGCTGTGGATGCCCCATCCCTGGAGGTGTTCAAGCCCAGGCTGGATGAGGCTTTGAGCAACCTGGTCTAGAGAAAGATGTCCCTGCCCATGGCAGGGGGGTTGTAACTCGAGCATCTCTAAGGTCCCTTCCAACCCAAACCATTCTATGATTCTATGATTCTGTATATTTGAATTGAATCTTGTGTTGTAGTATCTAAATGTCACTTTGAGAAAAATAATAAACAAAAATCAAAATGGTCATAGCCTGTGAGTGATTAAAGTCTGTGTAACACCGTGAAATGTTCTGTTAGTGTTTCTCAATCTGTGGTCAAAATAACATTGGTAGTCAGTAAAATGTCAGAAAATAGACAACAAAATGGAAGAAAATGTCTGCATTTTTAAATCGATGCTTTCCCACTCATGCAAGACATGCAACCAAAAATGTGATGGAAAATATAAACAATAAATGAACATTATAGTTTAACTTAGTTTTTACTTTGTTACCAAGAAAAAACACATTATGGCAATACTTAAATTATTACATAGATTTTATTTTTTCCAGAGGTTAAATAATCCTTTATTTATAACACGCTAAGAAACTCTGCTCAGGCTATGCTCTAGCTAAAAAAAGGCACCACAGAATCTTTCCAGGCAAAAATGGGCATAACCAAGGCATTTCCTTTGCAATCCATGCTAACTTCCAGACAAAACCTTTTATAACTTTTTAGTCGTTTACAAACTTCAGAGACCTTACAGAAAAGTTAATCTAAACAACTTTTGGAATAATAGTAAGAATTAAAAATACATATTGTATGAGTTTATAAGAATATAATAATAACAACTAAAATTAAAATAATTTATAAAAGGTAACAATCCCTCTCTTATCAGTACAAGGCCTGTGCAGTGTATCGAGTTCACCTTAGAGAAGGAATACCTGCTTTTAGATAGCTTTTTGCATTTTTTTCTTAGCAGTTTCATATTTGTGCACTGTGGTGCGGGTTCAGATGTGCCTCAAAGAACTTTTCAAGAGTGCTTAGTAACTAGGAATGGTTAAAGCCTTGGTGGAGTACAACAAACTCTGCTAAGTGATTCCTTTTACCCCAGGGTAGCCTGCTTGGAATGAAATGTAACAGACTTACACAACTAAAACCCCAAGAGACCACTTTGCTTCTTTTGAATATGATTAGTTTATCATCATCCAACAGTCAGCTGCTTCATGAAAAACCAACACCAGCCCCCTGGCCCACACACACACCCCATACACCCCAATTTGCCCAGGAGGGCCAAACTGTGAGAACGTTACTGAAATCAGTGTGAACCACTGGAATGACACACTCTGTGTGTCATTCAAGGCTTGTCTCTCCATCAGTGTAATACCTCATGAGAACTGTTCTGGGGCTCTGGTCCAGCACCAGGTCAGAAGAAGGAATGACAAATTCTGAGTCAGTCACATAATTTCTTTCAGCATACGGCTATTCAGACGCTGCCTTTTCTCCTGCAACTCTCCCTTCTAAGTATAGTCTGAGTCAAACTATTTTTAACTTATAAGGCTGAGACCAGCCTTACTTTCACAATGTTTCCTCCAGATATGACCATTATTCTCTGTGTTTTAGTTGGGATAGTTTTCATTCATGCAATGAAGGCATATCTCATCTTGTCTTTTCTAAAATATACTGAAATAAACACCAAAATGAATAGAACAACCTTATGTGGTTAAGGAAAAACATACTCTTACCTACCATGGTTATAATTTTTAAAAAGGGAAATTAATTTCAGTGCATTAGAACTGCTGCTCAGAGATTTGTACTGTTGTCTGATGGACAATTTCACATGAACCCTGGATGAGAGTCTTGTTCTGTAGTCCCCAGCAGCGCATGCAATTCAGCACCATTTTACTCCTATGGCAGAGAGTGGCACAAAAGGTGGCTTGTCAGTCTAATAACAGAGCTTTGTGTTCAACATTATTGGGACCAGCTAAGTGCTATGGTCTGTGTGAGAGCAAAATATGAATTAACGTGGACTAGGCAATGATTTCTGGATTAAGGAAAATGGCTGTGAGGAAGCATGTAAACAGGAGTGAGACAGAAACCAAAGGGAGTGGCAAGATGATCGTTTCACTAGGTGTTGATGAGTTCCTGCTAAAACCAAAAAGAATTTCTCATATTGATTTTGATGGAACTTGAAGAGGACTCCAAGGACTGAAGGGTAAACAAAGAAGTGAAGAAAGGGACTGGAGTCATGCTAATGCTTGATACTGACAGCGAAAATTGATGAAGATGAGACAACATGGGCGGGAGCATTTAGAAAAGAGAGTGACATGGTCTGGCCTTGTGAGAGAACTATGATTGTAGAGTATTTTTATTTTAGCTAAGACACAATTAGGAGTCTGAAGTCACTGCATCACTTAGGGAAGCTTCAGTCACTTAGTAAATTGTTACCATGTGACAAGGGTAGAGAACAAACACAGAAAAAGGAGGAGGAATCTCCAGACTGGGAAAACTTCATTTTTGCACATTTGTATACCATAGCTTATTATGCTTAGATTTTAGCAAATTTGTACCTGTTATAGAGCGGTTATTCAGTATTTGCATTGTGCTTAGACCCGAGAGCCTTCAGCTGGGCACAGGACAACGTTGTCTTCCAAACTATACTTTTATATGGTTGTGCTGTTTCAGGGTTTCCAAGGACCCGGAAGGTGCATGTGTTCCTGCAGATATCATGATTCTTTGCAGCTTGGAAGGGAGAATTCTCAGTTCCCAGGTTTCCTAAATATGTTTGAGTGCAGGTCCCTGGAGGAGGTCTGAATAGGCAGTCTAGCTTGCTTTTTCCTCTTCTGGATAAACGAAGCACATCGTTTCAATGATTTACTCTGGCCCCCAACTGCAGACTTGACACCAGAGCAAGACTATATTGACTCACATACAAGGTTGAGCCCTTAGCTACAAAACTGAAAGCAAAAGGTTGTAGTCAGATAAATACATAACAGAATTCTAGTTTCTGCTTTAACAGCAGCTTGCTTGCTTAGCTGGTTCAGTGTCCCTCACCAGTACACTTGTGGCCAGTCATGACTACAAAAGCCAGGCACACAGATTGAGCTATGTCTGACAGGTGGATCCTTGTCTCCAGAGCAAATCTTGTTCCAAAGACTTCCACTTACTTTTCCTTGGAGTTATACTCCAAGTACAAATGCCCATGACTTTTTTTTTTTTTCTAAGTTACGTAACTTCAGCCATGGGAGGTGTAAACTGTGCGAATGTTGTTCAGAACCCTCTTAGGGGTTAGTACCACAGGTGTTCTTGTTCCTAGTTATCAGTCTTCCCAAATCCAATTAAGGCCACTAATAAACATTGATTACCTGTTATACAAAAGAGTAGTTATACATGTTTTATGGTGCTATAAATTGTTGGTGTGTGAATTTCCAAAGACTACAAAATATCTAACCCAGTAACAGATGGTGAGAGATGAGTTGACATACACAGTTGTGTTAGCTCACACTTTAGCAACATGACAGAAAGGAGCCTGGTTGTTACTGGGATTCCCCACTAGATAGCTCTTTAATGCCAACATAGGAAACCCTGTCAGAATTCAGACACTTCCAGTCCTCTGTGTCCTGAGAGCTTTTATGCCTTCCCTGCTGAGGTCTGACAATGTGGTTACCAGCTTTTCATCTGGTAAAATTCCTTTCAACGGACGTAAAATTTGTTGGTCTTTAATATTAAAGTTGTAGTGTTAAGTTTAACTTTACTGAAAGATTTAGCCAATGCTTGTTACATTTATCTCAGCTGTTGTTGTGCAAGACACTATAGAAAGAAACAATTTTTGTCAAAAGACTTCAAAATCAGATTACAGAAAAGTAGTACCCAAGTTATTTCATTGATAAATTGTCAAATTCTTTTTTATGATGGACTTAGGGAATTGTCCTGATTTACTGAAATCAAATAAAGATAGAGGACTTGCTGGAATCTTTGATAATGCTGCCAGCAAGTGAATTTCATCTCTAGCTGCAAAAAACAAATAACCACTACAGAAATGTGGATGTCAAGAGTAAAGGAACTGAAAAAAATTCCATGACTTACTGCTTGCATTAGATTAACAGCTCAACTATTTGAGGAAAAAAAAGGACAACTTGTTAAAAATAAATCATTGATGTAACTTCTATAATAACAGTGTGTATACTTCTGTAGCCCATAACTTATAGTGCTTTGACTTTGCTGTATTCCCATATCCTGTATATCTGTCACTCTCTCGTTTACTGGTTATATAAAGAAATAAGTTGTATTACTGACAATTTTCTTTATCTCCAATAAAACCTTGCAATCAAAAACTCAGTTTGCAATAAGGTGTTTTAATTAATGATAATAAAACTGAAGATCATTCTACTGGGAAAATATTAGATAATTTTATTGTTCTCTTCAAATAAGAAATATATTACAAAGAAGCACCAGAAATTCTGGGTTGTTCAGCTTCCCGAAATATTTGAAAACTGAAAGAAGAACACTTTGTTGGCTAAGAACACACGGACCATTCCAAATGATACAAAAATGTACTCTTAACACTGTTAAATCAGTTGGAGTCAATAAAATTAGGCCTAGATAAATTTAGTTGGTCTATATTTTCCTTCATCTTTTATTGCTTCCACTTGGACTGGTACAAATGAAAAGTCTTACCAATACTAGTGCTTGGTTTTACTAGGGTCTATACAGAATAACATATGCCTGTGTCACCACAGATGTTACAAGACAGAGAGAAAAAGTAAATATTGTCTCATTTCACAGATGGTAAACTAAGGAATAAAAGACTATTTTCCTTTTTTTCCCCCCCTCCTTTGTAATTCTTATTCAGAACACCATATTAGCATGGATTTAATACCAAATCAAATGTAAGGAGCAGATAAACCACAGTCTCAACAACTGAAGTACTTTCAGACCTTTAATTACACTAGCATTCACCTTGACTTTTTGACTGACTGTTGGTGACAATGGAGGAAATAAATCAGTACCAGATCTGAAAACTGAATCCAGTTTCCATCTATCATGCTATAAACAAGATAAAAAC
The DNA here is from genome assembly GCF_000699245.1 of Pterocles gutturalis. Lineage (NCBI taxonomy): Eukaryota > Metazoa > Chordata > Aves > Pterocliformes > Pteroclidae > Pterocles > Pterocles gutturalis. The sequence continues at coordinate 93,036 of NW_010120502.1, forward strand.
TTTGAGGATGCCAATTTGCAGTCCACAACAAAGCCACCCCCACCACTTTCATTGTACCATGGAGAGTGGACTCTTCCTTGGTATCTGTGTATGGTCTTTTTGAGTGTGTCTCCATTAACATAGTCCAGGTTAGAAGCTTACTTTTGAAGTGAATCTCCAAATCATCCCTTCTTTACACTCTTTAATCTTCAATGAGTGTGTGAACAGGATTGTTTTCAGATTTTGTGCTCCAGAGGACACATAGTGTACCGTAGACGTTAATGGGTATTGAATTTGGAGGACCAGACCCACAGTAAAATTGTGTTGCACACAGCATGGACACCTAGTTCTCAGGACAAGCTGCTCCATTCTGTAGACCATCTCCTATTGTGCTACACTAATTTCAAATTCTGTCCCAATGCACCAGTGGATGACAGAACAAAGGGTGCGTGGAAGAGTTAGAAGACAGGACTAAAGTATTTACCCAGCAATTACTCCCCAAACCCTCTGCTCTCAGCTGTATGACTGAGCTTCAGTAATACTGGAAAAGGGGTGACTAAGGAGGTCAAGAGATGATTGTTCTCATCCCTGGCACTTTTACGGATTCCACAAGGTTGGACAAGACCAAAGAGACAGATGACAAGATTTGCTATAAGATACCTGTAGACTTGATTTTACACAGGGTCAGACTTTTTGCTGGACCATCCTCATGTAAAAATTCACTGCTTATAGTAAACAAAGCCAAACAAGGTGTTAGATGAATACTCTCTGTAGCTGCTAGTTGAGCATACACACAGCATTCTGGGTGATGAATTTTGTGTACCTAAACCAAGAAGCTTGTGTTAAAACCATTTTCATTATAATTGTATCAAAATCAAAGACAGAGCAAACGTGTAACTAATTGCAGAATAGGGTCCTAAGTTTTTTGCTTTACATTCACTAAACAAGATTGTTACTGCTCTTTGTGTGTGCTTAAATTAAATGTTGAGCTTTGTTAATTAAGAATAACAGTATTTATAATAATTAACTCTGTTGTTTGACAGACAAATCTGTATTTCTTCTTTCTTTTTTCCTATTTTTTGTGTTGGTGGGATAGCATGAGGACTTGGCATATTTACTGAGAATTGCTACATCATCCTTACTGCAGAATCAAAACTAGAACACCATTAAAAACTGAACTCTGTTCAAGGTTAGACATACTACAAGTTCAGGTTCAGGTGCAAAGGTGTGACTAGTTCATTCAAAAGATGAGTCCATATAAAATATCTGGGTTTGGAAAATTTAATAAGAAAAATTATATTGATTAATATGGGGTAAAGATTTCCCTGGTGGCACAGATTTACTAGGACAGAGGGTGTACAAGGGGCATTAGCATCCTTGTCAAAAAAAGTTGCTGCAGTCCATTATGCTCTCCTGTGTGATAGGGAGGTGTTCCTTTGCTGGCAAAAGTCCCATTCAGATGAATTAGTGACATACAAATCTTTTAGATTTAGTGGAAGCAGCTTGCTTTGGACTGTGCTTCCTCTGCGGGTGTGGAAGCAAGAAAGCCTGAAGCAGCAGTATTTGCTCTGGATCCAGCAGCAGTCTTAGAGCAGCAACTTCCAGCAAAACACTCATTGATTTCAGCTTGCTGCCATTAAACCTTGCTGATTTGCTCTAAAATGTTGCATAATGATTAGATCTTTTTTAAAGGACAGATTTTATCTATTTTTTATCCATATTTTCCTGAGTCCTGAATTAATCTACTCAAAGTTTTCCTTTTTTACAGAGAATAGAGGGCAAGCACCAGGACCGTCAAGTATTATTCATTTTTAACCTTACACTTGGACACATTCCAATGCCACTGGAAGCACAGGGAGGTTTTTCAGATTCTTTCAGTGTTATGGACCCATACTAGACTGGGAGATGGGGAGATACTGAGTGCCATTCATTGCCATTGAAGTTAAAATCACATCCAGCTTTTTATAAGCTGTTAGACTTAACTGATTTAAAGTTTGAGATGGAGATTTTGGAATTAATTTAAAATTGAATCTAACCTCTCAGATTATTATTTCTAGTTATGGAATTGATTTAAGATCTCTATTTAGAATTAAATAATTTCTTACTCTATCAAGCTGTCATTTTACATGTTATAATAACATTTGTCCTGTCCCAGGAAACTTTTGAACTAAGAGCAAGACATCTGTGAGAAAAGACAGCATCATATGAAATACATGCTGTGGGAAACTAAGAAAGAGAGTCTGGATAAGATGTTATAAAATGTAGTCAGAAAACTGTAAAAGAAAGAAAAAAAAAAACAATATGACACAGCTTATTTTAGAACTTCCTGTTAAAACCTATCACAAAATTTTTGGAGCCATGGACACACACACACACACACATATATATACAGTTTTTTAGAGGCACGGATTTTTTTTTTTTTTTAATATAGATAACTTTCTTTATTCAGCATGCAGATAGTTCTTCCTAGTGCTACCATATATCTAGAGGATTAAATTTATCTTATGGCTCATATTTTCCAACTGACAAATGTTTTGTGACTTTTTGTTAGAACATCATTAAAGGTATTTGATTTTGGGTGTGACATGTATCTATTGTCTAAAAATAAAGTAGCTTCCCAAGCCTGATTCACTCAAATACACATAATGTGTGCACTTGACACATCAGCTGAGCTCCCTCTTCATTCTTCTACCTCTAAACTAGTTGATAGGAATGGGGAATTATTAAGACAGGACTTTTGAGCCACCTGGAAGGAACTGTAGAGATAACAGTTGTCAATGCAGGGATGAACTGGGAGAGATGAGTACACAGACATCGTCTTCAAAGTGAGCAGGAAGAAGCTAATAAAAAGATTTTGAAAGCAAAAGGACTGTATTTCACTTGACTGTATTTAGAATTTGCATGTTCGAAACTCAAACACAGTAAAATAGTTGTGGGATCATTGTTAGACACGGTAAATTTGGTGATTACCATCCTGCAGATACTCAGTAGTAGAAGCTTTAAGATGCTGCTTTCATCACCTGACAATCCTCTGTTACTCCTTGAGGTTCCTTTTTTCCCAGATTTATGTGGACATTGGCCATCTTTAGCTATGCTTAAAATGAGTTATTTATCTGGTTATATAATTGCTAAAAATATCTATATAGAATTTAAACCTGTAGTAGCGTTGTTTAATCAGAAACTTTTACAGTAAAACTTTTTTCTGTATTGGAAAATGTCATCAAAAAGAAAACTATTAGTTAGGAAATTTTATTTTTATTAAATACTCATTTCAAAAGAAATTTGAAAATAATTTCCAAATTCTTAATTAATCTTCCTAAACTAAGCTTTTCTTAGTCTAGCTTTAACAGCTTTAATATACAAGATACATCCCCAAAATTTCTATAAATCAAAACTAACAAAAAATCCAAATAAAATCAGCAGAACTTTGGGGCACAAAATGGGATTCCAATGTGAAGCATCTATCTACCAACTGTTGCCACACCATCATGCCTTGCTCCAGCACACTGAGGTGCTGTCATTTTCAACATCCTTTGACTTAATCCACATGCCAAGACTCTGATGATAACCAGTCCTTTGGACACTGCATGCAGGACTTAATTTCAAAGCCCCCAGGGGTTTTCTTGAGAATTCATCCTTGTCCACTCTTGTCCCTCAAAGAAAAAGAAAAAGAAAAAAAGTCATTTTCACAAGAATGACAGGATAAAATGGTTTTCTGAAGAAGGTCAAAAGGTTGATACATTATGTACAGTGCAGTTTCTCTGTGAAAGCTCTCTTCCATGAAATATGCTGTAGCTTAAATCTGCTTCACTAGCACACAAATGGTCTTCATCTTGACAGACCAAGACCATTCTTGTGACACACAGGAAAAACACCAGGAATGACTTTGTGAGGCGTCTCCTGTGTTTCCTTCCACAGTGGAGCTTGTTTTTCAAGATAGCTCTTATATGTTATTTAATGAAATGGAGAAATCATGGAATTTATTGGGGGTTTTTTGAGGGATTTGTGTGCAAACAAGCAAAAAAACCCCTCAGTTTAAAGTAGGTAAGGAAAATTACTTTTCTGTTTGTTTTTTTACGAGTGCTCCTTTTTTTTTTTGACAACAAGGAGAATGTGTTACAAGGGTTGCTACTCTAAAAAGTGCTGTATTTTGCATTTACTGTACATTTTTTTGAAACATCCCTTCCTTTGCCTGTTTTTTTATGAGTGCTCCTTTTTTTTTTTTTTTTGACAACAAGGAGAATGTGTTACAAGGGTTGCTACTCTAAAAAGTGCTGTATTTTGCATTTACTGTACATTTTTTTGAAACATCCCTTCCTTTGCCTACAGAGGTTCTGTGTTTAGAGCTCATCCCAGTCAGGGAACAAAATCCAGAAAATAGAGCCACGTGCCAGAGACTGAGGCTGTCTCCTTAGCTCTATTGGCCAGTACTAGGGTGTCTCCAGGGTACGAAGCAAAATCCTGGGTTTCTCCAGGTTTCTCTGGGGATTATGACTCTAATGTTTATAATCCCTTGACTGGATGATAATCCTACCATCCAGTACAATCCAACCCAATCGAGTCAAGTCCAATCCAATGGATGCTCCTGAATGAGTGTGAACATTCAGGATAACTTTCACGGTAGCAGGTTCCAGGCTTTTGTGTGCAAGCCTTTTCCCCAAAAATTAAATTTGTTGATTTTTATGCTTATGATTCCATAAATACTTACACAAACAAGCAAGCTGAATAGCATACTGACTTCACAAAATAACAGCTCTCCATGCATTTACACGGAATTTGTCAGTTTTTTGGAATTTTTTACTTTCTTAAGGGACTTTTAAAAAACCTAAATATTCAGGTCATTCTTCACAGGCTATTGAGTTGCTAAAAGAAATGTTGACTTTTTTAAAAGCTTTCAATTAGGCCTGCTACTTGATCCATTTTAGCAGATGTATTATTCTCCCTGGATTATGATTCCAAAGGAGACGTGATTCAAAGCGTTTGACAGAAGTTGAATTGTTCTCCCTGAATTATGATTCCAAAGGAGACATGATTCAAAGCGTTTGACAGAAGTTGAATGAAATCATTCACATGATCAAAGTGACTCATCTGCATATGTTTTTGCAAGCTTAATCCTCAAAACCAGATGCTATTAGTTTACCAGTTGTATACAATAGCCAACTATGTTCTAGCAGAATGGAAAACAACACTAGGAAAGAATCTATTAGCTTTTATACTTGGAGGTAAACAATGCTAAATAAATTTTTTAAAGATTAAAAAAAGGTAAAAAACAACAATACATTGTTTTTTAAATATTCTGGTATCTAAAAGGCTGCTCGCTGAACCAAATTCAATAAAATGAACTAGGTAGATTGACTCAGTTCATTGCTTTTAATTAAATACATCTTGAGCTATGCTCTCAATGAATTAACAAGGAACATTTGCCGCTTCTCATTTACGCACTTGCTAAAGTAGCAATTGGAGCAACTCTATTCTGACTAAATACTGGGAAAGAGAGGTGCATAAGGAGCCAGGTGTAGGCTTTGCAAACCCACAGAATTAATCCCTAGGGAAGAGGAGGGATGAGCCAGGTGAATTTTAACTTGGAAGTACCATATTTGAAAAGCATGTAATCCACAATGTAATCCTGAATCCTTCTTAAGGGCAGGCTTTCCTGCAGAAAAATTATCCTGCCCTTTCTCTTATTGTTGCTATGGAAAGAAATACTTCCTGGCTTCTGGCAAAGGGCCAGTAATTGTATTTAAATGGAGTGTTGAACAACCATAGTATGTGTAGTGTGCTATTATTTCTTTGTGGGAGGTTTATTATAGGGTTCTGGTATATAATCTAAATTAGATGTCTGAGGAAAAATAATGCTTTTAAGTTTGGAAATTGTATTCTGTCTTTAAAATTCTTTGATTTCCCTGATAGTCTCTTGAGGTTCTTCTGAAGCTGTAAATGTTATCTATATTCCTTAATCAAACCATCCTTTCAACCAGCTGCAACAGAATGTCTCTCTTTTATGTTTATGGGAACTTGGATGCAATTATTTTAGAGAGATGAACTTGCTATAAGCAACCCTATCATTTATAGACTTTCAAATTTCATTATCTTAAGCACAAATCAACATTGACACTGCTCTAGTCTGGCTCTGTTATGCTGTTTAGAATTAACATGGCTGGGTGATCTTTTATTCAATTTCATTATATTAGTGAGTAAATTTATCAAGTAAGTTAGTACAGTCTGGGGAATTAAATTTTTCAAGCTATTCATGGTACTTAACAAATTGGTGGACACAGAAAAATGGAATTGACCGTATTATCGTTGTCTAGAACAGGTGCCTGGAAATGAATAAATTTTAGACTAAAGTGCTAGTAACTGAGTAATTATTAGTACCTTAGATTTTATCTTTCCTGTGTGGTTTATAAGAATTAATAAGTATTGCTTATTTGATTTATATTTAGCTTTTTCTTTTCCTTTTTTTTTTTAAGACAGGATTGTTTATAATTGTACATAATTATTCAGGTAGAGAAACAAGGTGCACTTGACTGCTAATAAACTTAGAAACAAAAGTCAGCTTGGCAGACATTAGTGGTTCTAGCATAGGCTTCTCATCTCACTGAAATGAAATGATCTTTATTTTTGTTTTAATAGATGTTGGATAATTCCAGATAGTGCTCTTTTCTTTAGCATCTCCTGCAGTCTGCCCATAAAGATACTCTCATATGTCCATGAAATGCCATAGGAAAGCAATTCAACTTCTCACAAAGTTGCACATGATCTGAACTTGTCACATCTTGTTCCTCTTTCACTTCCTTTTGCTTGTAGTGACTTTTCAGCAAAGGTTATCTTTCTTGGCTTTCTCTTAAAAAACACTTTCCTGCTGTTTCCATCCTCAGTGCCTCTGAAGGAGCCACTTCTGCTACAATCTGCTGTGAATCAGCTGCATAATTATGTTCAGTAGAAAGATAGTATATACACCTTCTATTTTCCATGTTCCCTGACTGTGTTGCAGTCAGTGATGCTTAACCTTCCTACACTGCAGGCCTACTGAGAAGTATGTATCTAACTTTTGTATGTACTGGGGCTGCTTCACAGATGTCTAAATTGCATTGGAACTTTACTGGTCTTCGTAATCAGGAAACAATGATTTTTAGTACTTCTGCTAAGCTTTTGAAAGATGACAGTTTGGCCAGGTAATTACAGAGAAGAGAAGTACCGTGGGCCAATGTTCACCAGGTCTCTTAACACACGCCTAACTTAGTGTTTCAACTTCTCTCTGTCTAATGGATCATGATGAAGGGTTTATGCAGTATGTAGGTACGTAAAAGAGCATAAGACTTGTCTGCTGAGTAAGATCAAAGCTTCATTTAGTTTAGGATTGTCCCATGGCAGTTGCCAATTATAGATGCACAGGGGAAGGTATGAGAACCTGCGAGCAGGTTGTGACACACTTCCCAGGAATGCTGAATGCTTGCAACTTCAGGTCTTCCTGGGACAAAAGTGCATCTTTATGTTTAATGGTCACTAATTTACTCCTTCTTTTTCTTTGTAATTCTAACCTGTAAGCTTCCCAGAAACATAAGATTCTACATCTCAATCCCATGTGGTCTTGAAACTCAGGGTTTTTTTTTTTTCATTTTGAAACTATGTACTAGCTTCATTTCAAAACCCTAATGCTTGCTTTGGAAGAGAAATAGAAAACAATTTCCTATTCATATTCTTCATACATTGTGATTCTGAAGATCTTCAGCAATTTATCCATCATCTGTTTTCCATGATAAAGCATACTGCCCTAGTGAATTGCTTGAAATGCTCCATACCTTTGACCATACTTGTCATTCTCATACTGCCTTCTTCTAGTTAGTCACACTGAACTGCCTGACCATTAAAAATTATGAGTGTTGTGCAAATTACAAGAAATGAAAAAAAACCAAAAAAGCATTCAAGAAATTTAAAATGCAGAAGTTATGGGAAAAACACTCATCTTCTAAAATCAATTACTGGCTGTCCAATTTAAAAGTCATCTACTTTATCACTACTGCATAAGCTTTACCCACATTAATAACAAGTAAGGATTGCTGCTTGCTGTATTTCTTTTTATCGGATAATCTGCACGTCCTAAACAATCATTTTCATGATTGTTTAAGCTAATGAATATTATTTTGTGGTTGATCTAGACCAACACAGAACATGGGGTAACCTTCCAAAGGCATGTCTACCAGCAACTTTATTCTATACAGTAACCTGATGACTCATGATTACCTGACACATACTGTTTTGTTACTTAATGTACCATGGGAATTAATGTGCTGTATAAGAAGATGCAGTTGTCATATTCATTTTAACAGTACTTTTCATAAGGACTTTCTACTACTCTTTCAAATTCTTATATAGGTTCATAAAGTTTTTGAAGTCTTCAGACAAACATGCATTTTACTGCTGGTGCTTCAGGCTTCAAAGAGTGGCTAATATAAATGTTTTGTCTTTCACCAGATAGGGCATGCAGAAAAACCTTAGAAATGTTGTTGGGTTGTATTTCACTGGCTGCTACAGGGTTTCTATGCATGAAGCATGCCATTGACATCACTCACTCACAACCTATGGTCTGAAGCAATCAAACTAAGGAAATCTGGAGATAAAAGTAGGAAAGCAGCAGGGGGACTAGAGTGACTGAAGCAAAACATATCAATCTGTAGAAGATGCCTGACTGCTTCCAATTGTACTGTCATGATCTTTTGATTTATCCTCCAGGGAGGAAGGATTGCAATTATACTGTACCAACAGGTACAAAAATGGAAGGAAAAATACATCTTGAGCATTGTTAAAGATTTGTCAGTTTTATACAAAATCTCCTTTGGGGCCTTCTTAAAGCTGTGTTAGAATCAAAATAAAATCCAACCAAGCTTGTTTCATATGGTTCACAAATGTCGAAAAGCACAAAGTTTGTATAGACTTAAAAGCCCAAATGCAGATGGATGAATATGCACTGCTCTGGGCTCAAATATTAGGAATACAAAGGCTAGCTGTAATTGGGAGGTTTGGGAGTGAATTCAATAATAAATACTGCCATGTTTACCACTGTAAAGGTCTGGTTCTTATCTGTGTTACTAAGGAGCGTATCGAGAATAATGCCAAGAAACAAATATAATTGTATAAATTTTATGGTAGTGTCAGAGAAATCATGCTCTCTGTGTTCTAAGTACCTAATAAATATTCTTCAGAAATCTTCTCTGACCCGGGAAATTATTGCTATTTTACTAAGAAGATAATAAAGTAGAAGTAAGCTCAGTGATTTGCATAAGTAATAATAGCATGTCAGTGGTGAGAGTAAAAAGGCAAAAGGAATCCCAGTGCTGTAACTGGCAGTCAGAAACTGTTGCCAGGAAAAGGGAAAAAAAACCATCCTGCCAAAATTAGCCTGTGATATTTTTTAGAGAAAAATGTAATTCCAATCATTTCCAACAGTGTCAAGTCAAAATGTAAGAAAGTAATTTGAATGGACTGCTTTTAGAAGAAATGAAAATTTATATTTTCCTTAATCTCAAAAATTAATTCTAATCTTTCTGATTGAACAAAAAAACAAAACAAAACAAAACAAAACAAACAAAAAAAAAAACCACAAACCACAGGAAAAAGTCAAATTCTAAACTAGCGTGAAGGAAACATCTTTGTTAGAAACATCAACTGAAAACACCTTTTTAAATTTGAAATGGTTGAAAAGTTCTAGGCAAAAGATTTATTTTTTTCCATCCAGAATTTTTGAATATGTCAGTTTATTCAAAAAATCATGGGGGATTCCTGTGGCAATTTTCTGAGCATTTCTACCTTTGAACAATTCACCAATTCAATTAAATGTGTTTCCTCTACAGTTATCCAAAAGATGTATTTGTGCTTTCCAGATAAGATATTTGGATTACATATTTTCAGTTCTTCTATGTGGTCTGCTTCTGTGCAGGTTTTGAGCCAGACCTCCATCAGCCCCCGGGTCTTTGATCTGTTCTGAAACAAAGACATCCTGCAAGACTGGATGCCTCCTTGCTAAATCCCATTGCATACCTTTTCCATTCATATGGTAAATGGACAGTTGCTGGTGAGTCTGACCTTAAGACAACCCCATCATGCCAAAGAGGGGTCAGAGTAATGATTTGTACTGCTCCTTGTGGCTATACCTTGCTTGTCTTCATCTGCAGTTTGATTTTCTGGATGATCATAATGAGGACATGGTCCTCTGGTTACTTCTTGAATGTGTTTGGGCTCTCCTGCTCAGGGCTTCAGCCCTCAGGCTTGCAGAGAGAGCTGCAGGTTTCCCAGCGACTGGTGGGTGAACCTGGTTGTGGCAGTCAGCTTGAACCCACATCTGCCTGATTTATCTCCAGTGTCATCTTATCAAAGTGCCTTGCAGAGCTGGATGGCTTCAGGCTTTTAAAGACAAAACTACTTTGCTTTTCCTAAGGCATTTTGCTTATTTCTGTCTTGCAAATAGGAGCAGGTATGAAATACAGATGAATCTGAAGATTTAAGGTGGGGGGGGGAGATGCATCAGATCCTGATGCTTTCAAAAGGAACGCCACTGAATCTGAAACTGCTTCAAATAATAACCTGAATAATGGAGGCAGAAATACACTATAATCCTTTTGAAAAGGAAGACCCATAAGAAACCGGGTATACAAAGAATGCATCTGAGAGCAAAACCTTGCTGAAAACAGTTCTTGTTGCAGCTACTAAGAATCTGTCGTTATATTTTCTGCAGAACCTTGTGCTGCTATTAATTGGACACACCAAGACACTTCTCAGAATGAGTTGTTTAAAACACAGCTCCTATCTCTCAGTGTAGTGCAGTCAAAATAAAACCTCCCAAACAATCTTTTCAACTTTCACTGTCATCACCTGCCAATGTGACTCTTTGAATGGGTTTTTGTTTTAGTAGCTGCTTGAGATGAAAGAAGCGTAGTCATATCCACAGATAAAACTCCTGTGATGAATCTCTGTTGCCATTTGGGCAAGAAGGAGTGCTTTTCTTCCCAAGATTTTATTGATTGTTTGTGAACTCATTGATAAAACAGGCTGTGTGCCTTGCTGCAAAATTCTGCCAGCTCTGCATGCCGTCTGGTTTAACAATGAATCCAATACTAAATGTCCTATTTATGACAGGAGCCTTATGAAAAGCCATGCTTTTAAAATAACAAATGGTACTTTGTACATCATTTTACGGAGGAGATGTTATTCAAAGGAAACGGGAATTAGAGTTGTAATGCTATTTATTTTTTAAATCTAGCAAGCATATTTTGTAAGTTCATCAGTGGGAAGCCAAAAAAGAAAATGAAGTTAAGCCTAAAATCATAGGGAAAAGGCAATTCAGATTACACTGTCCTGCCTGGTAAGAGAACAATGTATTCTTTTATCTGATATCAAAGACAGAGAAATTAAAAGTCTGAAACTTCATAAGATCCTAGCTGGAATTAATCAATATGATTCCAAACATTCCAAGTATCATCTTGTATTAGTGAGGCTTACCTATGTGCATTGGAGTACAGTTAATCTGGAAATTTCAGCTAAATTCAGAGTTAGCTGCAGTTGCAAGCAGGAAAGTGCAGTGAATTGTGATCAGCATTTGTCCTCATGTTTGCTGTGACTGATGGAGGCAAGTCAGCGTAAGCATGCACACTCAGATAATCAGTTACCTGACAGGACTTTGGATGATGAGAAGTCTTTTCTCTGTCTCCAGAGATGCTTATTTCAGACATTTCCTGGAAGACAAAGGGATGGAAGAAGAGCCTGTAGATTACGCTGGAATGACAGAGATCTGCTAATAAAAATGTAAAGGTCAAAAGGCTCCATCCTCCTCTGGTGTAAACCAGCATAACTTCAGCTGTGACACCTGCTTACACCTGCTGAGGATCTTGATTACCAAGGTAGTTACTGTGTCTTTTTTGCTTTGCTTGTCACACAGCACAAAGGCCGTGCAGAAGCTGCACAAGCACAGTTAGGTTCCACATAAAAGCATTTGCTTTTAACACACAAAGCATAGTATTCGTAGTGTAACTAGTAGGCAGTTTTCTGGCAGTTAACAGGAAAAAAACCCAACCAGCAACAACCCTCCAGCTCAACAACAGCAAGGACCACCGCATGGTTTATATAACATTTGAAGGGGCTAATAGATAAGCCATAGCTCACATATTTGGCTTTGAGTAGTTTAGACCATCACCACTGCTAAGGATGGGTGCATGGGGGACCTAAAGGTGGAGCTGACACTTGCATGACATGTAGAAGAAATAAGATAGCATCCTTGTGAATTTGATAGTCTTTGATAATTAATTCTATATGTAACCAAGTGAATCACGCTTCTCTCAAGTATGTATTTTCATTATGTATGTTGCTACATACATACTTGCTACAAAGCCTCCCTGAAGCTGTGTGTAACATTTCTTAGACTTCTGCTGACACTCACTCACATTTATTTTTCAAATGGTTGTAATGGAGACCAGCACTAAAGAGATGATATGTAAGAAAAAAAAAAAAGAAACAAAAATAAAAACAAAAATGTAGACTTCCACTATTATGTGGATGACATTCAAACGTGTCTGTCAAATCCTGGCATGGTGCTTTCTTGGTAAATGATCAGAGTTAATTCTGGAATGGACAGAAAGTCAAATGACTTTGCTTAAACCTGTCTTCAACTGATTTGCTGTTGATTGGTACAGGACATGAGTACAGAAGGGTGACTTCCACATAGTTGCATTTTGATAGACTGGAATCCCAAATTTGCCTTGCTAAGGCTTGCTACTGTTGTTTCACAGTGGTTTGTTTTGTTTTGTTTTGTTTTTTTTAAGGATGTAACAAACGAAGTGTTCATTAGCTGCAGATGACTAAAGATCATCATTCCTACTTTCATTACAAACAGGTCTGATTCGTGCAGGGCTTTTTGTGTTGGCCTTCCTGCTCATCTGTGCCCACTCCAGCAGCTTGGAATTCGGTGGACAGACTAAAATTGCTGATCGTATCACTCCTCACAGTGCGCTGCCATCCTCACAGTGCCTCTCTGTTTGACAATAACCAGTTGCCATGGAAATAATTGTGGTATCACAAATTCAGTGTTATGATTTCAATAGACAAACATGTAAAGTAGATGAAATGGTCTGCAAGAGCAGCTAACACAAACAGCAAAAACATATCCAAGAGGACAATACTGTCTGGTAACTGTCTGCAAGGGTTTTCTGACTAGTCCTTCAGGTAGATTTTTCAGGCCGGATTCCTTTTCTTCAATATTTCTGTTGATGGGAACTCCTTGCTCTCTGCCACATTTTCTATTAATCCTTAGGCAGTTAGATATTCAGTGAAGTGACAGCAGCATTCCACAACAGCAGGTATCTAGGGCTAGACAAAGTGCACCAGACAGCATCTCATTTGTATTCTGCCCCACTTATGGCCAAGACACTGCTTACATGAAGCACTGGTATGTAGCCATGCCCCTTCTGTCACTCAACACAGGCTAAGAAGTCATGTGCATCAGATGTGGAGGGGGGTGACAAGGTGTTTTTCTGACAGCCACTGCACCTGGCACTACTTGCTGGATCAGAGATATCTAATTCCTTTGTCTTTCTCTCCTTTGTTTATGTGGGATTTATTGGAACATTTCTTATTTGAGCTATATTTATGGAAAAGCTCTGCACAAACACTTGCTGTTATATATGGAAAAGCTTCTCATCTGAAAAAGAGACCCAAAATACGCAGCTAGACTTTGTCCATGATCAAGGTTTCTCACACAGCTTGAGCATATTGAATCTCTGGGGGCACTTTCTGAGGTTTAGCTCTTTGACTATGGTAGGGTAACCAGAAGTTCTCATTTAGCTGGGAAAGATCAAGAATGCTAGAAATTATCACTTACAAAAACTCAGAAAGTTTGGTTTTTGGCTCAGATTTTTTCTAAGAGAAACAGGACTTCCCTTGTTTCCACTCTTTGGATAGTTAATGAATAATTCCTAGAAGGTTGCAATAGATGGGAACTTTGACTCTCTACTGGCTCTAATATAGCTCCACATATTGCTGTCTCACTTGCCTGGTCGTAGTTAGGAATTACCCCAATTTCCTGATGATGAATGCTTCCTGCCTGAGCCTGTCCTGATAGAAAATTTGGAGTCAAATAAGAGCCATAAACTTACATGAAGGCATAAAGGCGCAAAATATATAGTATTTACAGTAGACATATTATAGATTACTAGCCAGGAAGTCTATTAAGGGATGTGAAATAGGTTTCACAACACTTTATTTAATCACCTGTAGAATGAGGGTATTAATATCTCCCTACCTCATAGACATATTGTGAGGGTAAATACATTCATGGCTACAAGGTACTTACACCAGTGTCCTGGGACAACACAGAAACTGGATAGGATTTGGGGTGGGGGTGGGTGAGATTCTTCCAGTTTTACTAAAATGAACTAATTTATTCCTGGTATAGTGCCATTCACTCTAAAGCAGCAAATTTTGTAATTGAATTTTAACAGTTTTAAAACAAGGCTTTGAAGGTTTCTCTTGTGCTGCTCACAAAATCTCAAATCTACGGGTTAAGTCACATTTGAAATGTGTCCAGGGTGTCCCCAGCACATACCAGCATACTCTGTTTTCCTTATGTTTGGGCCAGAGCCATTTTCTCCTGCTTTGTGGATCTGTTTGAAATAATCAAGTTTCTCCTTGTGAGTATTTTCTTGCAAGAATTAGTTTTCTCATGCATGGAGAGTGTTTCTCATTTCTGAGAGAAATTCAAGGAAAGAATGAGAAATGTTTTGATTTATGCAAAGCTATGAATGTTTTTAGAATTTTTAAATCTAGCTACAACCAACTTACACTGATATAATTTGTTCTAGGCCTTGTCTACACAGAAATGCTAAACCAGTTTTAAAAAGTGACCAAGTAACACTAGAATTCTAACCTCAGCACTAATCATGGACATAATCACAAGAAAATTGATACGGGATACATGAAGATTTACAGAGTAGCACCACAATCAGTGTAAATACAGCTGGGTGGGGGTTTTTTGGTAGAAAATAGGGCTTGTCAGACAAACTAGATATCGGGGTTTTTTATGGTATTACAAGTATGGTTGTCAAAGATAATTGTTGGTACAATAGCTGGGGCTGTAATTCAAAACAAGATTTAGGAGTCCAGTTCAGGACATAAATAATTGAAAGTGAGGGCCTTAGTTCTGTAAATCAAATTTTCAAGGCACAGGTAGGTCTATACTCTGTATGGGAAAGAGCGAAATTCCTACCAGTAGGAATCCCAAACTCCACACATTGATTTTGAGAATGTTAAAGAAAATGCTGTTGAAAAGTAAACACCTGAAACTCAAAGGAAGAGATGGAGTAGCCTTCTGAAGTCTAATGCCATAATTCTGCCTTTCAAGGAGGTAAGAAGCTTTATCGGGGTCAGTCAGGACAAGAATTCCTCTTACCTTGGAAGAGCCCTCTCAGTCCCCAGGGGTCAGGGAAAACAAGGGAGGAAAAGAGCATCTTTTGGCTTTGGTTCCTCTGCGAGACACATTATACACTTAAGGCCATTGCAAAGGACATCTGAGGCTGATTCACTCTCAAAGGCAGCTCAGATAGTGCTGGAGGATGGTGTGTGGCAGAGCGAGCTACAGTAAGGGAGCTTTGGAGAGCATGTTCTGGAGTGAATTGTCACCAGCTCCATGCCTGGATATGGGAGAAACCTAACTGGAGAGGTACAAAAGCAATGAGGAGTGAACTAAAAAATAAGCAGTGTTAGATGATCGGAAATCCAGAAAACACACTTACTCCCTGCCACTCTTTATTTAGTATTATAGATGTACCAATATACACAAACTGTAGTAATGACTGGACAGATGCAGAAGCAATGACATTTCTGTCTCTCTCCTGACTATTTTCAGGACAAGAGTAGCTATTCAGATTCCACCCAAGAAGCTGTCCACAAGGCACCGCTATTTTGATACTAATTCAATGCAGTCCAAGCAAGTTAGTTACTGTCAGAACAGAAACCATTAGTATTTGGGTTTGGTGTTTTTGTTTGTTGTTTGGTTTTTTTTTTTTTTTTTTTTTCCCCCCAAATTTAGGCAAAAGATTGTGTCCTGGTTTTGGCTGTGACAGAGTTAAGTTTTTTAATGGTAGCTAGTAAGAGGCTGTGTTTTGGATTTGTGCTGAGAAGAAGGCTGATAACACACTGATGTTTATAGTTGTTGCCAGGACAGTCAAGGACTTTCCAGCTTCTCTGCTGTGCAAGTGTCTGCAGGTGCAGGAGAAGCTGGGAGGGAGCACAGCCCCAATTACTAGCCTAGGATTTGATCTTAGATTTAGGATTGAGACACAACTTGGCCAATGATATATTGCATATAATGAACATCGTGCTCAGTATATAGAGCATGATCTGTCAGGAAGTGCTCTCTCTCAATCTGGGTCGTTTCCCTCTCTCTCAGGGCCATCTCAGTCTCTCAGACACTTGGGCTCTTGTCTCTTCTCCTGGAACGTGCTTTTCGGACTCTCTCTGCTCCAGCATTGCTAGCCGGGGATGGGCTGAGCCTTCATCATGGGGTGGTGAGCAGTTGCACTGTGTATAACTCATTTGTATATTTATAAATTTGCATATTTGTATATTATTTGTATGTTTTGTTGTTGCTGTTATTATTATTATAATTATTATTTTTGTTGTTGTAGTTTAGTTATGAAATTGTCCTGATTTCAACCTATGAGTCTCTTTTCCCTTTACCCCTTTAATTCTCTCCCCCACTCCTGGGAAGGGGGAGGGTGAGCAAGTGGCTGTGTGGTGTTTTTCTGATAGCCGAGTGGGTTCAAATCACAACTGATTGCTTGCTGTTTGCACCCCAAATGGCACAAGTTGGGCAAGGGCTGTGTTTCAGGGGATCTTGGAGGATTTGGAAAAGTAGGCTGAATTCTAGTGGACCCTTATCGTGAACTGATCAGTTCACTGAACATCTGTCTCCTTGATGTCTCTCAGACATTTGATGCAGTCCTGTTTAAAAAATAATTATCACTATACAAAAATCAGTGAAGATCTGTTGAATGGATTAAAACTAACTTGGTTTGGCAAGTGGCAGCTTGACAAAACTACAGCCTTTGTGCCGGGGTGAAAAATTTTTGAGTAGTTATTTTTAAGTTTTGATGTTATCTCTGCTTTTTCATGTATTTCACCATTTTTCAGGGAAGATTCTGTTTTTCAGGCATTTTGATTGGTGTTGTTCAGAAATGCAGGGAAAATATTTTTACAATAAAAATCCATGTAAATATAAAATCTATCCAAGCTTTGAAACTAGACTTTTATTCACCCAGTTTTCACCTTTTTTTTCTTTCTCCCCACCCCCACCCTCCCTTTTTTTTTTTTTTTTTTTTCCCTCAGAATTCATGATTTCAGCATCTTGGTCTATTTCTGGAAAGGAGAAAAAAACCATGAAGTCTTGAAGATTTTGCAATATGGAAAAAATAATTTGCCATCCAGCTCTAATTAAAAACTTTCTCTAATTAAATCTTATTTAATTGGCAGATCTCAACAAATATAATAATGAATCATCATACTACGGAGCTAGTCCCAGTGCAATCTGTTCTTGACCAAATGCTATACAACATCCTTAGCTGTAGTCTTGAGACAGTATAGTCATTGCTAGTAAAATTTACAGATGACAGGAGTGGGTGGTATAGTAAATAATGAGGATGATTAATTTTATGAACAAATTTGGTAATTCCTTGAGCAGTTGCTCTCATTTGAAACACAAGAAAACATACACCCTTAGGAAAGAAGTAGGTAGGTCATGAATGCAAACTGGTGGGCAGTACTTGAAATGCTGAAATACTCAAAACTGTTGTGGTAGCAAAGCAGCTTAACATGAGCTGTCTGTGTGATGCTGTAGCTAACAGGGCAAAACAGCTTTGGTGCATGCATAAAGACAGAATGTCAAATAAGCATGTGACATTGATATCCCCCATGATGATATTGAAATACAGCGGCTGGGCTTCGTGTCCGTACTGCAGAAAAAGTGGTGTAGACTTAGGTAGTTCAGAAAGGAACCACAAAGATGCTACTAGTCCTGGAAAGCTGATTGTATAATGAAAGACTGAGGTATTTAAGGAGTTTGATAATCATTCATCCAAGAGCTGCCAAGTTGATTATTGATACAACTACAAATCAAAGTGTCTGTAGCTGGTTCTTAGTCTAGCAGAAATATGTGTAATGAGATTTCATTTTGGAAGCTGAAGTCAGAAAAGTCTGAAAAAAAGACAAAATTTTTTAACAGTGAATGCAAGTAACAACTGGACTGATATTTCCTGGAACATAGTGGTTTCTCTAGCTTTAGTGTCTTTAACCTAAGGCCAGATACTTGCTAAAATACATGCCTGATTGCAGAGAGAGTCACACAAGTGTTAATCCAAATATTTTTATATTTTTCCAAATAGTTTTAAGATGTGCTTTCAAAACGCAGTAAAATGACTGCATGACCTCTGCGCCCCAGGCAGGATGGGATCCATCAGACAACTTCCCCCTGTCTCCATTTTGTCCTCTCTAATTTTTCCTCCCTCTTTTGTGTCATCAATACTTCTGCTGCATGAGGCAGATGAGCTCACTGATCTGACTGGAAACTAACATAAAACCAACAAAAAAACCAAAAAAGAAACCCCAGCGACGGAAGCGTAATGTTCAGACCAGTGAGTGATCTCAGACACATCTACCTATGGAGGCCTTTCTAAACTTGCTCCTTGCCTTGCTCGTACAGCTCAAAGAGAGATGCTGGCTGGTCTTGCCCCTGCCCTGAAGAGACCTGCATCTCAGAATACTTCCTTGCTGGAGCTTTCTGCCATCTCTGGACCAGGACTTTTTTTTTTTTTTTTCTTTTTCTAAAATGCAGCAATTTGTCTTTGTGTATTGTATTGCTGAGGGCGGGAGAAGTAAGGGGTCTTGCTGCCTTCTTGACCTAAGAAAGATGATAGCTTCTGCTAAACAAGCGCGTGCAAAGTCAGCCAAGCCAACGTGCCAGTATTTCAGGTGCAGAAGTAAGCCTTAAACTCACCAGAGAACGTTTTTGCCAAAAAACTTAAATGAATGCAGTATTTACACAGCTAAGTGGGGTTTTTTTTTGGGTTTTTTTTGGTTTTTTTTTTTGTTTTTTAAGAGGATTCTCATGAAGTTAAGAAGATAAATTGATTGCTATGATATTATTTTGAATTTTACCCTAAATGGACTAGATCCAAAACAATATGCTGATTTTGGATGCCTATGGAATGCTGCCATGGGGGATTAAGACAGAGGTCTGGAATCTATCTTTTCTAACACAAGAACTGGGGCGTATCAGGTGAACTAGCAGGTGGCAGGTTCAAAACAAAGACAGTGGTTCATCATGTCAAGTGTACTAAAGATGTGGCACTTCTTCCTGCCTGTTATGAAAGCCAAAGGTTGACATGTTCAGATAGACACATTTGTGGAATAAAAATCCAATGAAAGCAATTGAGTACTAAGAAATAATTTCTGGTTCAGGAAGCCCCTAAGCAGTAAACTGCTGGATGCTAGAGGAATACTAACATATTCCCAAAACATGCTCTTGGATAACCCTATGTTTGCCTCATTCCTATGCTCTTTTGTAGGCATCCCCTACTACCTGCTGCCAGAAACAGAACACTGCACTTGGTGAAACTTTACTCTGACTCACTTTTAAGCTCATCTGGTAAAAGGTGTGTGATTCTGTGGATATATGTTCAGCATCTTACCCTTCTTGCAGGAATTTATCATTTGAGGAGGTGGTTCTTGATACCAGCCTATAATTTCTGACTATCATCTTTAATTTGACATTCCATCACAGTTGGTTTGCTACCAGCCTCAGCTGTTCAAAATCCTCACATTCAGATACAAATTCCTTGCAAGTACTTGTATCTAAAAAGCTTCCAAAAGTATACATGGAATTTACTACAAGATCTTTCTTCACAAAGGAGTGGCTCCATGCTTTTGGCTAGATTTTCCTAGACCTTGTGATGCCCTGCAGTTTGCCTTACAAGTTCAGCACACTTGTCACATGACAGTATTGCACAACTGAACTGGAAAGAGAAAAATACTGGCTCATTCATGTGGTCTGGAATTAAATCCATCAGTGTTATTCAAAGTGATAAGTAGAGCTTACATGTACAGTAAATCTGCCAGCACAGCATGATAAATTATGCTTTCCTCTCTGTCAAAGGATTTTTGAATCACAATTGAAATATTTTTCCATGTTCAAAGTCTGGATATGGAAGATATATATGGAAGCTAAAAAAAACCCAGCCCTTGGCTTGCATCCTGATCTAAGTGACAGTGTTGTTTTAAATGCAGTAAGGGTTTTGTCTACTTGGGAATATTTCCTTCTAAAATAAAGTATTTCTAAATAACTTGAAGCACAAATCTCCTTATTTAAGAGTGCATTAAACTGAACAAGAGAAAAGAAAAAAAAAAAAAAAAAAAAGAGGAACAAAACCCAAAACTAAACAGGCGTTTCTGGAATAGGAGTATCTACAAAGAGACATGTTCTTACAAGAAAGCTATTCTGGTCAAATTTCCCATGTAGACAGACCTTTAATTAATTCACTGTAAAACCATGTGTGGAAACTCTCGTTCTGATTTAAGCTCAAATTATATCAGTTTAATTTGTTTCCTTAAATTGACAGGTGTAAATGATATAACTAATTTACTAATTTTAATCTGGATACTAGAACATTTCAACATTTCAGTTTACTTGGCTTTAACATCAATTTTCGGGCTTGTCTATATTCACAGATAAATAAATATTGCATATTTAGGCAAACCACTGCAAAAAAATTATGCAGCAAGCTCATATGCTCATCTGCACAAGTCACTTGATTCCAGCTACATTTAAACTGAAGAAGAAAAAGACATTTTTGACAGAAAGAAAGAACATCCATGTGAGCATCTGTATTATTTTAAGTAGAGCTGTGCAAGTCTGTATGTGGACTATCTCTCACACTTGTTCATCTCTTATCTGCGGGTAAAATACATGAGGGTCTAAGCTCAGCTGTCTGCTTTTTTCGGATTTAAGTGATACATATTCAAAAAAGATGTTCCATCAAATTATTGTAGGACAGGAGTGGTTAGCAGGGCATGGACAGCTGAAGGCAGAAACTTCAAACTCTCTGTTTCACTAGCAGAGGTGAATGAGTAATGAGTAATTATGTATCTTGTACATCTTCCCTGAGCAGAGCAGAATTCAGATCTACAGTTATGACAACAACATGCCAGCAGCACATAAACCTTTCCACCTGGTTCTCACTCCGCTTTAGATCAGTACACAGAGTAGTCCATTCCCCTCAGTACATCAGAAGCTCTCTTTGTTACATGCCGTAACTTTTTAACACACAATTCCTAATGCTTGATGTTGTTTATGGGTCATCATGATAATTAGTATTTTCCTGATCCTCAATGAACCCCACATAGTCAAAACATTGCTTCAAGCCTCTGATTGCAATGCAGCCATGCAGGCTCACAGTCTGATATTCTGCTCACTCCTCTTGTGTGAGGATGTTACAAATGAACCTTCTCCCTGATAAGAAAAAAGATGCTAGCAATTACAATGGGGTTTGAGTAGGGGAGTGAGGAATATAAATGAGCAGAAAGGTGCCAAGATATCAATACTAAACCATCTGGCTTAGTGATAGTTGTAAAGTGAATTTTTAATGTGCCGGGTTGGCTTTTTTTGGTCCTGATTTGAATAGGATCTGTTTTCACATCCTTTGTAGCATAAACTTCTTTCAAAAAGGTCAAGTCAGACTAAAGGAAACATTATTAAGAGAGTCTGTATTTTTCTTACTTTAAATTAGTTTATTGCAAATACATATACAAGCCAAATGCTAGTTAAAAATTGAGAGAAAGAGAGAAAAAGAGGAAGAAACGACATTACTTTATTTTCACATTTGGGTCTTTGCTTTTGTTTTGTCATGAATTCCTGCATTTCTGCAGTCTTGCTCAGGAGAATGCTGGAAGGTTACTTCCCATAATGAACACAATGTGATATGTGAAGGGCACATCTGCAAACGCTGCTGTGAATCTGAAAGGTGAAAGCCAAGTGAGAGGCATGAGGGATGGTGGATGAAGGGAAGGAGATGAAGGGGGGAGACAAAGCTTCCTAAGAGAAAAAAAGGCACAGGCTGCTAAAAAGGCAGTGGGATACTGGTTTTCTCTGTGAAAGATCGGTTGTATTGTTACACAGAAGGTTTTTATTATGGTTATGCAGAGACTTGGTGCAAGAGCTCCTGGCCTCTTCTGCTTGCTTTCACTTAGAGCCATGTATTCTTCTTCCCTTGAGATTTTCTTCCAGCTCTGTATTGCAGCCAGTTCAATTAAAATCCTGC
>NW_010120502.1:115427-116706 GCF_000699245.1 Pterocles gutturalis
TCACAGGAATAAGCAAGTGTCATTAATTGCTGTGATCTTGAGGCTGGATGTTCTTGGACACAGACTGCATAACAAAGACAATGTAAGATGTTTGAGCACAGAATTTTAGTTGCTTTGTCCTTCTATGTTATTGTCTATTACACAAGAAAACATTTTTTAAGGTTTGGTGTATATAGTGTGTTTGAAAAACTCCCAGTATATTGGGAGATTTTTTTAACATTCAGTTGAAGATTTATTTTTTCCTTTTTTTTTTTTTTTTTTTTTTTTTTTTTTTTTTTTTTTTTCTGGTGTAGGTTGATATGTCTTCCTGTTTAGTCGTGTTCTTACATTTCCATGAGGCATTAAAATAATCAGTGTATTTCTTCTGTATTTGAGTTTCTTCATTATGTTTATGCTCTACAAATATTTTATCATGCAGTTTTTCCTGGAAGGAAGGGTAAATTGATAATTTTTAAGCAAATATCTGATAATAACTGCGATTTTCAACTTATAAATATTACCATCTACAATATGCTTCCAGCAGTTACCACTTATTCATGCAAGGACCACAGACAATTCTTTGTAATCCATCAGTCAAGAAGAGAAACAATGCAGAATAACTTTCCTTTTTTATTTCCACTACTGAATGTTGTCAGAAAACTGCCCATGATCCACCTATATGTGAGAAAATATTTCTCAGAAATACTTATCAATAAATTAAGTTAAATATATCTGAAACACTCATAAGCAGCTAATGTAAAATCCACTAGCAAAACCATAAGCTAACTGTGCCCCTATTATAAGCTATATGCTTAACTTCAATGTAGAGTATGTGTGAAGTGGATCTTCTACATTAGAAATGACCGGTAGCCATAAACTGCCCCCACTCTATAACTTCTATTAAATTTTTTTCAAAGAGAGAGGATTTTCTTTTTCTTCTCTCTACAGTTTCAATGAAGATGTAATTTAAGGAAACACTTTTTTTTTTTTTTCTCTATAAAATGCTATGTCACTCATGATGTTTCAAAAGAAAACAGCAATCAAGCTTCATAAGCAAATGTCATATTAGCAGTAAACTTCTGTACTCTGCAAAATATTGAGTCAAATGCTCAGTTTGATCCAGATTTTTAGGATTCAGTCATCTTTCACTAAATGAAATATCTAAAATGATGACTGAGATCAGTAAATAGGAGATCTGTCTTCAAAGGTGTCATGGTAAAGCAACCTATCTGAAAAGAGGAGAAATCAGTTAAGATATTTTAGTCGAGGAGACTAACTCAACAGATTTCATTGGTAGGGA
>NW_010120502.1:116737-120769 GCF_000699245.1 Pterocles gutturalis
AACAGAGCATGTTACTGTAGCAAAAGTAGAATCACAGAATGTTAGAGATTGGAAGGGACCTCGAAAGATCATCTGCATATGCAATACATGCTATTGCTAACAGTATTTTAATGCTGACATAAAGTGATTAGCATTAGACAGAATAAAATAATTTCTTCGCCCCTTTTTTGAATATAAAATAATGCTGAGTTTTGAGACTTAAGGAAATTTCAGGAGGATGAAACTTCTGCTTATATAGACTTCCATTAGCTTTGTTGCAATAAATTATCTTAAAGCTGGAATTGAACAACCTTTTTCTTTCCCAAAAGGTTAGTGATTTGTAGTTGAGTCACAACAATATTTGTTCCAACTTGCTTCCAGTTTTTTAAAAAAAGTATATATTAAGAATAATTTTTTTCTAATTAAGCTGTTGTAATATTGGAGAGATTGGCTGTGTATTTCATTTTGCTTGGTTGCCTTTTTAAAAATTGGATTTCCAGAAATTAAAATGTAGTTTCTAAAATGCAGACAAAGAATATAGTCCTTGTTCCTCCACCCCCACTCTGCTTTTTGGTGCTCTCTTTATCTAAGAATCTTTTTTTGTCAGGTTTGGTGTCAAATCATGGGCTGACACTACACCATGACTTCTATTAACCTAATGCCTGACAACAGTGCTGTAAATCTGAAAACAGAGTGTAGCAGTAGCTGTTGCCTGCTCTTACCCAGCTATCAACAGTAAAATTTTTCCATAAGATATGCAGCAGCAAGCTTTAGTATATTTCTGAGTTTTTATAGTAGAGAAACACTGCCCTAAACATAGTGTTTGAATGCATGGACCATGAAACAGTTCATGGTAAATTCAGTAAATAAAATACTTTTATACACATGATTTACGCTATAGATTTCAATGTGTTTTTCGAAGGACATTAGTAAAGAATTGATACAGAGAAACTGAGGGAAAAACAGTCAAGTGTTCACTTATGTTTGATTTTTCTGAAAGCCCCATAAGAGACACCTAGAACAGCAATTGATCTTGTCTCTCAGTGTAATGAGAATGGCACTGCCTGTACATCCTACCAGGGCTAAGCACAAAAAAGGCCTCCTTAGAAGGGGGTAATTCCGGTGCATCAACCAAGAACGTACCTCCTCAGATGATGAGCTCAGCTGTGGAAGTGCCCAGCCCTCTTTGGGACTCAGCCCCATCTAAGCAGAATCAGCCAGAATCTTCCCATTTATAGCAGGGTTGGGGAAAACCTTCAGGATGAAGAAATAACTATAAAAATCCAGAAGGGCTCAACTCTGCTGTCACTGGTGTATTTCTCTTATTAAAAAAAAAATCCCTAAGTGAGAAAGTCTCCCATTTACTCAAGTTTAGCAGTGATCCATGAACTGATCTGTCACCAGTTTTGTATTAAATAGTCTTACAGATGGTTGTGTTTGGTAACACTTTAAATATACTTAGTTAACTGTGAATTTAATTTAAATCCCTACACAATGCAATAAATGACAAAACTAATTTGTAGAATATATATTCTCTTTCCATCTGAAGGAGCATGTCACCTTATCATATAATAATTTTTACATTTAAGGTGAGTAAGGAGGGCAGACAGATAACAAATAGGCAAACAAATATTCCTGCATTAAGACAGAAATATTTCCACCTACATCTGTTAACTGTGAAAACGGCATCTAGATGCTGCAAAATAGCATTTTCTCATCTGTATATTGTCTTTGCTGGCATCAGATATACCTCACCTCCCCTTCATCTCAGCTTAACATTACTCGCTTATGCATGCGTAACATGTGCAAGTGTGAAAAAAAATAGCTTCTTCTCTTGTAGGAGCTTAAGGTGGATAAATCTTTGATGTACACTGGTAAGCTATTCTAATCTTTGCAGGCACTGTATGAGATATTCAACTCGTTAATATTCATTCCTCTTGGAAAGCTGCACAATTGATCTCATGAAGATCTAAGCAAATCTCGGATCTACTGCTGTAATAAATTGATACACATCTTTGTAAAGATACTTATAATAATCAGAATGCCTCCTTAATAGGCATAACTGCATTATGCCATGTTAAAAAGTAGCGTGTTTATCACCAAATATTTTAAAATTAGTGTGCAGAATATTTCTGCATTCTTCCGATTCCAAGTACACCATCAAGCCAACAAACACGGAACAGATCCTTGACAGACCTCCAGGAATTTGATACACTTATTTTTTTTTAGCTTAGAACTGTATTAGAATTTAAATAGCCATTAATGATATCATATTTCACTTATTATTTATCTATTCAGACAGAGACTTTGAAATTCTAATTCATCTTATTATCTTGTAAGTTTCTTCTGCATTTTGCTCAATTAGGCAAAAGAAACAAACATAATTCAGTAGCTTTTACCTTTATTGTTAAAGTGTTTGTACAAGAGCAATACTAAAACAGTGTGCATTATTTTGATCAGAGTTACCAAAACGTTATAAAAACATAACTACAAAGATCATTTTTCTGATACAATTTCCCCCCCCCGAAAGCTAGACCAACACACTCCTTTAAGGAGTGCAACACATCATTACAAATGGTTACAAACTGAGTGGTGAAACATGACTTAATATGTTGTCTTTTTCAATTGCTGTATGCAGATCATTTTTTCCAGGTAATGGCATGTAACAACATTTTTATTACAAGTGAAACAAGCCTTTAGCCCTTGTATATCAAAACCACGGGTGGCTGTTTTGCTCAAATGTTGTGTATAGTGTCTGCTACAGGAAATAAAAATGTCTGGATAGGAACCACTTCTTTGATACATACTGGTATACAGCCTAGCACAATGTAGTCTTTGATTCAGGAGTGGGTACAACTATAATAGATAAGCAGTGAAAGATAATAAACAGTAGGAATTGTAATTGTTGATGTTTGTATTATTAATGCAGAAATGCCTCAAAGATATTCATCCATCTCACTTGTATCCTCTTGTACCACTTGATCCTCTGCCATTCTTTCTTTGTCAATTAGGCGAGGGTATGTAGCAAATTAGGATGAATTCCAACTCTGCCCACACTATTTGATTGGTTCCTCCCATTCTCATTCAGTGTTTTATACACTCTTGATGAGGGAGTTGGAATAGATGCATCTGGCCCTGTAGCCTGGATAAATACAGCAGCAACCCTTGAAAGGCCTGTTCTGAATGAGAGAGACAGACATTTAAAAAAACCCAAACAAAACAAAACCAAAAAACCCATGACAGTATAATGAGTTCAGTTTATACAGTAGCTGTATAAGCGTAAATGTCAGGGATTTTTTTTCCCCTTTTGACTTTGCTTTGCATGTACTCACAAACCTTTCTGTCAGGATGGGTCATTTCCTGAATAACCTCAGTGGCCCAGAACCAAT
The DNA here is from genome assembly GCF_000699245.1 of Pterocles gutturalis. Lineage (NCBI taxonomy): Eukaryota > Metazoa > Chordata > Aves > Pterocliformes > Pteroclidae > Pterocles > Pterocles gutturalis. Next base: position 120,106 of record NW_010120502.1, read on the forward strand.
GGTATCCTCAGTCAAATCACACTCTGCCGGTCCCTTTCACATCAAAACTTTGAGGCATTCTGGTTCATTATCATTTACAGTTTCTCCATGACACATGCAGTATTATTGCCAGACAAGTCAGACTGTACATCTTTTGATTTCATTTGCATTCCTGGCTTACTCAAGCTGGTTTTATTGAGATCACTGAAGAACATCATTTCCTTATTTAAATAGGATTTGCATTTCTCAGGCTTCTTTAACAGCCTCTCTTTTAAATATTGCTTTTTGAAGATTTGCCCTGACATTCCTACCACGCAAGTCTACAAAAGAGCATTATGGGCTCCGAATGTCCTTTGCGCTGTGAGCCTACTGGAGGACATTATGACATGTGGGGTAAACAAAAGTTAACAGAGATAACAAAGACCTTAATACAGGGAAGCATTAAGATCGCTGGAGAAGCTCTACTGTAAAATCTCAATGACAGTCCTGGGTTTCTGTCAAGCTAGAGCAGCTGCAGCAAATTGCTGATGATGTTAGTTCAAAATACAGTAGTGGAAAGTCCAGGCAAACATACGCGCAAACAAAGATTAATCTATTTGTGCTTTTGCATAAGGTCTCAAGGTGGTTAGACTCCATCCCTGTGCTCCAGGATTTCCCCTGAATTGAGTTTCCTTTCTGTGTAGGG